>NC_083365.1:25918753-26218753 GCF_030254825.1 Meriones unguiculatus
AAATGATGTATCTTGTTCTCTATGTGAAAGATGAATCAATTTTTGAGTTTGATACACATTGTCTATTTAGCTGAATGGAGAGGTGAATGCAGAATTTAGACAAAGGAGAAAGCATTATTCTGAACAGTATTTACATTGTGGGTGGTCTTTTATATTGCGTTCAATTGTCATTAACTGTTAATGATAGCTGTTTTGGAATCTGGCTCTCATTAAGTGACTTGAGATGATGTGTAAATTATTTTTAAATTGGGATAAGGGAGTAAAAAAGAAATGTTAGGGGAAAAAATTAGAAGAAGAAGCAAAAAAAGTAACTCACGTGGAGTCTGTTCATGCCCCTGTAGAAATCTCTCCAGGATAATCCGAGCCATTAATGAGGGTGCATAGTCCACCTTCATGAAACAGAAGTAGAAAATTAAAACTGCCAAGCTGTGCCAGTGGTTGATATTCCAATATTTTGTCAACACTGAAGATTAAGTCAATTTTAATCAACCGTAACAAGCATCATTCATTAAAATCTTTTCCACTGTTGGTGGCTTCCATTGTAATAAACTGTTAAGTATGATCTGTGCTGTTGAAAAGAATAGATGGGTCAAGTTTATTGAATGTAACATTGGAAACAGCAATGAAAGGACAACTTGAAAATATTACTTACCTAAAATAGGCAAATAAGCTTTTCTGATCTCAAGTTTTGTTGGTAGGCCAATATTGTTTTCTAGTCTAGAACCCCTTTTCTATCCAACTACACTTAGATTATTTTGAGTACAATTTCAAATTTGAAAAAACTATTTACTTAATCACTTGTCAGAAACTGAGATTTGCCATAAGTTGTTTACATTAAAAAGAAGTTATAGGATAAAAGAAAAAACCTACTTTGCAGAGATACTAAGAATAAAATATGATAATAACATCTGCAGTATAAGTTTCCACACTGAGTCTGGTTTGAAATACTGCTGAAAAATTTACCAAATGCAGAGAGAGTGCAGAAAAGGAGCATGCTTTTAAATACAGACTCAAACAGAAAACAAAGGACACTCAGCGCTACAGTCATTGTAGTGGATGATAATAAAAATAATAAAGCAACTACTCATTCGTAAAAAAATTATTTTCTTTTTCAGATTGTTCATTAGCCATTGATTAATTTCACCAGGAAATATGTTTTTTTAAGAACAATGATGCCTTCCTAACAGGAGCTTTTTTTTTTTTTTTTTTTTTCATCCTGAGTATAAAGTGGGAAATGTTTCTCATCTATTATCACAAAATTTTTTTCTGGGCAGATATTCAAGCCCCATGTTCAAACCAAAATTTTATCTTGATTTAGTAACTAGACAAAGAGGGTAGCTCCATTTGTATGAACTGTTGTTTTTTTTTTTTTTTTTTTTTCAAATATGTATGTACTTGGATGCCCTTAAATTCCCCGAGTAGAAAGAAATGCATTCCACGGAGCTGCTTATTCGTAGTAACCCACATCAGGGCTGACACATGAAAAATGGTGAAATTACTGAAGGTAGTCCAGCCTGCATAAGGACTACCTTATTAGTTCAGGTACCTGCATCTCTCTAATTTTCATATTAATCATGTGTCCATCTTCCTCTGAAATAGGGCCATCATGCTTCATGTCAGAATTTAGCATGTAAGTAAAATTCATAGTGCTTCAAATCTAACTTGAAAATATTTGTGTGGAGAGAACAGAATGACGGATCATATAATCACTAACAGAACAAGATTTACTAAAATGTTCATTTTCAGGCTTGATCAGGGAAAAAAATGGTATTAAGACATTTATGAAACCAAAGATGGCTACCTAGATCCCTTATCCTAACCAAATCAACAATAACAAGGTGCTTTTGTCTAAGAGGAGGGTTGCTGTACAATATAATGTACGAGTTACATATTTCTCATCAATTTTTACAGTTTCCACTGATTAAATGTATATTGACTCATAAAATATTACCATCCCATCAGTTGCCACCAGATATAAACATATGTCCTTTAAGTATTCACTAGCACATAAACATGAGCTTGGATGTTTAGAAGTTATCATCCAGTACCCACCATCTCCAAATTCCCCTAATGCATTAATAATCATACGAAAAGTGTTTCCTCTGCACTAACTGGGCACCAAAAATAAGGGAGAAAAAAAAATCTCTACATAACTACTTCTTTGGGGGAGCTAAATATTGCTCTATATTCATCGTAAATAGTAAATATTGATGCAGGGAAATATACGGTGATGGGTTTGCTTTTTTTCATACAATTATAATATGGAAACTGAGATCAGTCCCATAAACTAAGCTCAACAGAACTATCAATTAAAAATTTGAATGAGCAGCTGTAGAGTTGGCTTGGTGATTAAGGGCACTGGCTACTCTTCCACAGGACCTGGATTCGATTCCCAGAAGCCATACAGTGGCTCACAAACATCTGCAGCCCCCTTTCCTGGGAAATCTGATACCCATCTCTGGCCTTCATGGATTTTAGACACAAACAAGGTACAGAGATATACAAACAGGCAAAAAAGCACCCCCACACATAAAAATAACAATGATTTTTAACTGAATTGAAATGAACATAACCTCCATCATCAGTGTGTGCACTTACGAATACAAACTCCACGTCTGCATCACTTTTTTCCCAGATGCACCTACCAACCTACAATGCTACAAGCTACCTCCTCTCTTTCATAAGGGATAATCTCTAAGATTCTACTTCATGCTGAGGTACCCCAAGTCACTAAGGGTATCAACTTAGAACAGCAACAGCAACAGTAAAATGTTAAAAGATCTGGACACCTTTAACATCCAAGGTGCTCGAGAAACAACAAAGTAAAATGCGTGTTTTGCTAGGAGGAGAAGACAAACTCATTCTGTGTGTTAACTATCCTATCAGACTGTGAGGACTCTTCCCGGGCTATCAAAACTGTCTAGTAACTGATGGGCAATTGCTCTTCTGCTGACTACAGCAGTGTGCAGCGGACATGAGCTGCAAGAGAGGCTATCCTTCCTTCCTAATGCAGCATGCACAACTTGCTGCTCCTGCAACGCTTAATGTTCATGGCACAGAGTCATCTTTAATGCAAACACACATTTTCTGCCTTGCCTCTCTGTTTTCCATTATAACACAACACAGAAACAGTGTGCATTTCATGCTGTCCCTACGAGGTTTGCATAAGCCATTCCAACTCAGACTCAATATTGTATTGCTCTCATTACAGTGGATAAATATTTTAGAGTTTAGGAATTAAATATTTTATTTTTTGGTAGGCTCTCTGCAACTATTGTGAACTTTCTGCAGTTTCTTCATTCACAGGAAATCTTCAGGGTTTCCTTTTGAAAATGTTAGGCTGTTAGCTGTTTCCCCACATAGGAGCAGATCAGAGTTAACAAATAAGTTCCATAAATCACTTTATACTTGGTGTTAATAAGAATATTATGTTTCTTTATGGGAAGGCGCTTTTCCATAGGCTTGTATCCTTTATTATAATAAAAGTTTACAAACAGAAAAATGAATCAAGTAAACGATACATTGTCAAATATAAAATTTCTCACTTCGTTTTTATAATAGTTAGCATAGGTTTTCTTGGCACACATCTCTTCACTTGACATAGGTATTTCTCATGCTAAATTAAGGCAACAAACCCTAAGAGCATGTTCGGAGCTGTTCGGTTGAAATTTTCCACAAAACAAGAAGCAAAGAAGCTGTTTGTACATTTGCCTTAAAAGAAGTAGACTAATTATGTCAACTGATTTATTAATTCATGAAGTTCTTTGTCCAATTATTAAAAGTACAAAGGGACCAGGGAGCAATTTAAATGTCTAACACACCTCAAAATCTTTTTTTTTTAGTTAATTACAATTCTGAGTAACACTACTCTAGATAGGCCCCTTAGGTTTAGCTCAGGTTTAAATAAAATCATAACAATAACATTACCTCATTGGCCAGCTCCAGGAGCACAGGGGCCGCTCCATTCTTCCCCACACCATTCAGGTACCTAGACAGACAAAGGCAAGTGGTCATGCAGTAACAAGGGAAGGCCAGCACAGACTTGTTGGTATCCCCTGTGTATACATGTTTCTCCTGGGCAACTGCCAAGCTCAAGTCCTGTTAAAGCGTGCTACCATCACAGGGAAGAAGTGAAGAGAAACGACAGCACGCAACGTACCTCAAACCAACACACTAATAGTGAGGCAGGAGGCATAGTCACACCAGTTTCCATTGCGTCTTAAACTTTGATAAGTGAACAGAAGTGATTTCTAACTCCCATCCATAGCGCTCTAAGCCACACACAGCCATCACACGGCAAAGAGGCAAGCTGACTTTCACAGTTTAAACAAAGCATGAAGACATGTGGGGACCTGTACCAATGAGTCCCTCCACCACTGACAGGCAATAGGAGCCATGGTCTCATTTGCCCTACATTCATGCAATAATTCCCAGCCTGCACCATCAGGCTGTACCTCAACCAGCAAACAAGCACAAATCCCTAGGTTCTCCCAGACATGGAACATGGGGCAGTTTGTCTTAATCAGATTTTGAATGTGGCATCCACCACCTCTAAAAACTGTGAAAACCAATGTCCAGTCCCAAGCCTGAACAGGAACCATCTACCAGGTGCTTAGAGTTTCTTCAGAATCTGGATCTTTTTGCTGTTGTTCTACCAGTGGATGGACCTAAGGATTCACATGCTAGGCAACGGCTCTACCATACACCTCTACCCCTAGCACTTATTTTCTTTTTTGAATATGAAACATGGTTTCAGAGTTGGCAGGCTGGCCTTGAACTCACTACATAGCCCAGGCTGTCCTTGAACCTGTGCTTCTCCTGCCTTAGCCTCCTGTGTAGATGGGATTACAGGCCGGAGGCAGTAAGGCTGGCCATAACCTAGTTTCTCTCAACTATACCTGGCCAGAATCATCCCCAGCACCGTTTGTGACATTTAACCTCTGCCTGTGTTAACTTCAGATGCAGATCCAATACATGTTCTTCAGTCTACCATCCATGACTAAGTTAGCTATCTTCATATGCTAATGGGAAGCAGCCTATAAGCCTCTGTGTCACAGAACATGGAATAAGGTGTGGCTGAGCTACAGAAGTCCCCTATCTATGAGATAGGTCCCAACATACTCAGTGAATGACCAAACTGCTAAGAGCTTTGAATTCTACCTATATGATGCTTTCCAATGTGCATATATGCTCAGCATAAAGTTTAGCTAATAATTCAGAGGAAGAGATGTGTAACAGAACATCACGCTATTTACTAAAAGTTACATAAATGTGGTCTGTCTCTTCATGCTTTATTCGACTTTCTTGTAATACCTACGTGAGATAACATAAGGCCTATATCACAAGAGGAAGTGAGATGACGATGGTGTGACCCAGCTTTAGGCTACTGCTGTTCTGATGATAGGTCAGCAGAAGGATCACAGAGCAGATGGCCATCGGTTCACTAAGCCATGGAGAGTCAAGCACTGGAAAGAGGAGGACTAATTTTCTTGTGTGTCTCAGTCATCTGTGAGTGTATTGCTGACAGGCTTGTAAGGGTCAGGGAACCAGATTTCATTCATTCTACTACACCTATCACAATTCTTGGCCTATAACAGAAGAGTATTAGTATATGCACACACATACTTTATTCATTAATCAAATAATGTTTAAAGCCACGTTAGACAACCTAGCAAAATCATGTAAGGATATTTTATCTAAAATGTCTTATTTGACTGAATAAATTAAAGTTCTTTGTTGATATTTAAAAAATGAGGTCAGTTAAATGAGTTCTGCCAATAACTGCCAGCAGCTGACACTGCAACAGAACAACATGAGCAAGGCAGAGTCGACACAAATTAGAGAGCGCGCAGTGAGATTGTTACGCTTGCAACACAACTCAAAACAACCTACCTTTCCACATACCGGGACCCTTCTTGACTGCCACTTGGTTTTGTTACAGACAAAACCAATGAGGGAACAGGGACTTCAGAAGTACGAGTGGGAGGAAAGGAAGTATGGGTTTGAAAACTGGTCCAGAGGCAAAAAGGGGAAAATAAAACCAACTCTTCCCCCACCCCAAAGAGAAATAAAGGAATCCGAAACGTGAGAACTGTGGTTGAAAGAACACAGCCCCTGAAAAATGGGAGGCTGAGAGCCTCAGCATTGACAAGTCTATCAAAGAATGAGCTAGTTACCCCGTGTGGCTGCGTCACTCCACGTGAGCGTGAGACCGCAGACTCTGAGCGCCGCGCCCATGGGTCCAGTAGTTACAGCATACCATTGTCAGGGCAGTTTCAGATTTTGAAACTTAACATTCACATAGACTCCAAATACCTTTGAGAGCTCTGGATTAGGCCTTAATCTGGGCTCTGAAAAAAGCAACAGGGAATAAAATATCCCTGTTTCTCTCATCGCAAAGGTATGACAGTCTTCAGATGACAAAAAAATAAAATAAAAAATAAAAAGATGAATACAAGATACATGCTATGATGACATTTAAAATTAGGTGGGTTGGTCAGGAAGCCCACCTCTAAGAAAATGTCTCTTGAATCTTGCTTAAAGTGGAAGAAGCAGAAAGGCCAGGCATGTGTTTGGGGGGTAAACTACTTATACTAGGGAAGTGATGTTTTGAGTCAAGTTGCATGGTTTCATAGAAAAAGATGCATCCATCACTATACTGGCAATACACAATGGAAACTTCTACCAAGTTTAGAGAAACAGAAGATGGTCAAACAATAATCCCAAGGTACACGGTTTGCATGCATCCCGTCAGTGCAAATTCCTAGCGCTCTGAGTACAAAGACTCCTTGCTAGCTCATGCAAGGAAACCAGCCCCAAGGCACTGATGGAATCTGCCCAGGCCAGCACAGTGACGCACATCTGAAGCCACACAGCTGGAGGGAGAAGGAGTACTGCAACCCCTTGGTCAGCCAGTGTAGCTGGAGCATTCAGCTCTGGAGTCACTCAGACACAATATCTCAAATGAATGAATGAATACGTGAAGCACCATGGGGGAAGACAACTGACATCAACTTCTGGCCTCCATACTCATGTACTCCCACACCCACACACATATACATACATCCCACACAGAGGAAAGACCCTTAAGTGAAGACCTATTTTATGATGTCTGATTGGAAGACCTATGATCATGACATTATAGCCTTGTCTTAAAAACAAAATAAATGAGTTAGAGACACAGATCTGTAGTAGAGCCATTCCCCAGCATGCACAAGACCCTGGCCCAATCCCCAGTATAAAACACACAAAAAGCCCTAGCTCTGCTACTGTTTTCTTTCCTTTTGGAATGTTCCTCCTTTCCAACAAGCCAGCAAAGGCCACTCGTGTTTGTAAATGTGTCTGTTTACCATTATTCCGGACACTCCATATGGATAATTGACAAAGCTGTGCTGCACTCTATAAACACAGCTATGCTGACACTTCTCTTACTGAAATTCACATTTAGGAACACAGCTATCTTCCACTTTCTAGAATAGCGAAAGGTAGGTGTTACGTCTTCTTCACGAGTGCAGGAGCAGTTACCATCAGAACAGAAATGTTCAGCAAATGGGCATTTCAGCTTTTTGTTGCTATGATAAGAAAATCAACCCGAGGAAGGGAAAGATCTTTTTTTTTTTTTTTGCTCATGGTTTTAGGGCAGGGCTGTCCAGCTCCATTGCTCTCAGGTCTGAGATGAAGAAAATCATGGCAGAGGGCCATGGTGGAAGAAAGCAGCTACTTACTGTATGTCAGCCAGGAAACAGACAGGAAGGGGCCAAGGTAAGATATAGGCTCCAAAGACAGACCCCCCAGTAACCTACTGAAAGGTGTGACCTACACACATGGCAGGTCTTCCCTCTTTACCTATTCCTATCCCAAACTGCTCTTGTTTTATTTAAACTGAGAAGAATGTTTTCCTCTTCCCAGGCATTTGTCAATCCAATCAAGCTGACTCTCAGGATTAGCATCACAGTGGAATCAATGTTCAGAAACCAGTTTTATCATGTTCTGTCAATATCAGGTCTCAACAATTCTTTTCTCCATGTCAACATCTTAGAAAATTCAATTGATCTGATTCTATATAGCTACGAAAGCTGTTTCCTGAGCCAGTGTGGTTAGAAGGGATGGGAGATAGGATTTCCAAAGTTGCTTCACATGTGAACTTACAGATGTGGCCATCTGTGGCTGTCAATACTCATTGTCAGCCTGAGTGGCTTTGGAATCACCCAGGGCTGAGTGTATGAGGGTGCTGAGGGTGCTTCCAGTGGGGAACAAAGGAGGAAAGGCCCATCAGGAAGGGAGGCAATAAAAGGAGGAAGTCAGCTGAGTACCAACATTCCTTGTTCTCTGCCCATAAGTGAAGAGTGTCTGCAACACCCCTCTGCTGCCATGAACTCTGCCATGCAGAATACATTCACAAACCATAGAGCAGAGCAAATCCTTCCTTCCTTAGCTAACACATGTCAGAAACTTTGACCCAGCAATGGAAAACCAACCATGTGTGTACACAAAAGCCTATGTGTAAATGCAAAACAATCAAGATAAATTTCACCAAGGATACTCCTGTATGGAAATAAAATAGCACAGTTAGAAAGAATAGAGAACTGTTTTCAAATAAATACAGTAACTATCCAACTGAGAAGACCCCACCCCCAATGCATAAGCCCAGGAACACACTTTTTGCGGTTATCCTGATCCTATGAAATTTTAATGAATCACGGTGCTCTCACGGTTACTACTGACTTCGAATTCCTAACTAACATAATCTCAACGCTAGCTGGAATGTGGATTCAGAGGTACTCTGACTGCTGGCAGGAACATAACCAAGACACTTCTAGACAGTAATTTAGCAACATATAATCAATTTCTAAATGTCCGCACTGTTTGCACCAGTAATTACATACACAGAAATCAACTAGTGCCGATGAGTCAAGCATCAAGATGTTTGCCACAGTATTATTTACAATATCAGAGCACTGGGGACATATTCGGCCCTCAGGAGAATACCGTGGGAAGTTCAGCCTTTTACATGCTGAAGAAAGCCAACTAATAAAAGAAAAGGCTTTTTACAAAACAATATTATATCACATACATTTTTCCACAATAAAACGAGGACTCATAGTTGTACATGTAATATGATCTCGTCTATGTAAAAATGGGTTGTCAGAAGGCTGGGATGAAATTTTAACCAGTAGTTATCTCTGAGTGGCACAATTATGGGCAATCGCTCATTCCTTTCTATGCCATCAGAAAGGTGCTTAATTTTCACAGCGGGTGGCATTACTTTCATAAAGGAAAAAATTAAATAAGTTGTTATTAACATTTTCCCATTGCTTAAATACGTGTGGATAAAACACAAGTTGCCTTTATTCTAACCACCTAAAAAACAAACAAGAACCTTTCAAAGCCAATTTACCTTAGCAAAACCGGGGACATTTGACCTGCACGTTCCAATAATAGGCTGGTGAGGTAGGTCCGCCTAGAAGATGACAGCATGGCTAACTCCCACAGGCGGAGCAAACTGCCCCTGAATCAAGAACTGGGGGACACCTTTCCTCTGAGTCTCTATTAGGGCCCCCATTCTTGTTTTGTTTCGAATGTTTTCATGCCTCACCATAACTGCGACTCTATCTAAAAAATGCAAAGGAACAAATACATTTCTACATCCTCTTCACTACCCACTCTACTTACGGCTCCTGTTCACTATGCAGTAACTACACCTACTTAAATTTTTTATTTTGAAGTAAAACTATCCAGCTAACAGAGAAGAGTTCACATATCATAAATGTGTAATGATGTACACATTTCTTTTTAGTGCTGATGATGGAATCCATGGCCTTGCATCAGCTAAGCAAGTACTCTACACCAGACTAACCCAAATGCTCTTTCTGTTTTTATATCAGCATCCCCAAAGCTGGCACTACAAGCTGGTGCCACTAGGCTTTGCATATACATACACAGATACATACATACAACATCTATCTATATATGTATAGTGTATATACACATATACATATAATAGATTAATTAAGCTTTTAAGAGTAGATGGTTTTGAAATGACTTCATTAAAGGTCTTTTTCAGGGAGGCAAATGGGAGCGAGAGTAGCCCCGTCACTCTCCAACACTGCTTTCCTCTCCCATCATATAGGGCTTAACAACTCAACATGGCCCTGATTCCATCTGACAGCATAGAACTATAAAGTTCACAAATAAAAATTGTATTTCTTTTATACAGATGTGGTGGTACAGGTCTCCAAGCACAGGCTGAATCAGGTGAACTGCCAAATCAGGGACCAACTTGGGCTGTATAATGACACCCTGTCTTAAAACAAACAATTACCTCTTGGTATGCATAAATAAATAAATAAATAAATAAATAAATAAATAGAGTGGCATTTCAAGATATATTTTTTAATTATCTAGGTGCCTGGTCTCATAAAATTATTTTATGTCCTGTAGAAAATATATGCAAATTTCATCAAGGTAGCTATGACTTTTCTCAATATGTATAAAGACTTTTTTAGAAAGAAATTCTGAACACAATGTATGGGGGGATGATTCACACATCTTTAATATCTTTACTATTCAAACCAAAGGTGATCATTTACCAATGTGGCAGAGTGGATAACTTTTTAAAAGAAAATCTAATTTCAATAGTTTCTTTAAACCTTAAATCTTTTTATAATTTTGTAAACTTTATTATTTTAAAAAAGTTTGCAAATAGACAAAAATATTATACACCAAAATCAACGAGAGCCTGAAGTCTGCACAATTCAATGACCCTCCAACAGATAACACCTCACCCAGTCAACAAATGTTGGAGAGATGTTAAGAAAAAAAGAACACACACTTCACTGTTCGTGAGGTGCAAATTAATACAGCCATTGTGGAAGTCAGTTTGGAGATGTCTCAAAAACTTAAAAACAGAACTACCATATGCCCCAGCTCTTTCACTCCTGGGCCTAAACCCAGAAACTCCAGACCCTATCATAGAGATATCTGAACCCCAATTTTATTGCTGCCTTACTACTATAGCAAGGAAAATGAACCATCCTAGTTTGTCCCTCAACAGCTGAATGATAATGAAAACTTAGTATATATCATTACCATTTATTATTATTTATTTACATCAAAATGATGGTAACAAATGTCAGAATAAAGGACCTGTTTGTCTCAGAATAGTAAAGCTGAAATTTAACTATTCTTTGAACACTACGCTGTTGGTTTAACTCAAGATTTTCTTCAAAAACACAAAGCCCTCATTAAAACATGACAGTTGTGTAAAATGATACGTCTCCATAAGTGCTTGTTTGATGAAGGTCTTTCTTAAATACCTAAAATGGCTAACCCAACATATACGAGGCAAAATACTACGCTGGATTTCCATCTCATTCTTTGCCAGCTTTCTGATCTGAGGAAGAAATAAATGAAAATTGGTTTGAAAACTTGCACATATACATATAGGGCATGTGTGTATAGATGGACCTATGTATCCATAAAAGACATACCCTTATTCAAAATTTCAAGTAGCCAAATAAGGTTCGGTAACAGGGATTTCATCTCATATAGGACGTGCGTCCACACCTGAGCTGTCACCATCGCCGCATTCGTCACACTTGCCGAAGAAAGCACTTACAAATTTACTGAAAAATAGACTAAAAGTTTTAAATAGCAGTTTAAATAGACAGTATGGAAAGGCAGTCTAATGATCTAATTTATTCATAACAATTATTACAATTAATAGGTGCTGTGATACCCTCTAGTGGGGCAGCCAGGTCATACCTCTGGTAATAACTTTCAATCGCTTCTGGAGTGTGATGTTTGGCATGTGTTCTCTTAATATGCTTCTGAAACAAAACACACACACACACACACACAAAACATTTTTATGTTGTGTCACAGATCAGGTTCAAGAACAGCAAAGACATATTTCTTTATCCCAGGGGCAAGCATATGGGGCAAATGGGTAATGGCTTGGGGATCTGGGCAGTGGCAGGATTTCCTTTCCTGCTACAGCTATGCATTTTAATCTCCTGTGTGGCTGGGATGTCTTCAGAATGTACCACAAGTACAGTATATATGTAAAAGCCACCAGGGTCATAGTAATTGAATCTAAATAAGTTTGCTTAGGGCTGCTGAGGGCAAGGAAAACTTGTTCCCTCTTTCAACCTTTGTATTAATTTCCCCTCAATTCAATTCCATCTAAGTCCTCTGCACTCGGGCTTTACAATCCAATCGCCATATTTAACCAGGAAGAACACTGCTTAAAAACAACTTATTTGAAAACTACAAAAAGTAATTCCATAGAGACTTGCCACTTGACTGACACCTGTCATCTCATGATAAATGACTCCATTTTCTGCCTTTCTTGCCTTCTGCCACTCCAGCAGTGGTCATTTATCATCATCTCTGTCAGCAATGGGAAGCGGCACTGACAGTGCAAGTCAGCAAACATTTAGCACATGGAGCCACGCAACACAGGGAAATTATTATTGTCAGAATAATAATGGTTTAGCATAATTTATTACAGGTCCACCAAATAAGCAAAGGCTAGATGTTATTAGACAGATGGATGGGTAGGCTTGGCAGGCCTCCACTGAGACGCAGGCAGAGCTTGATGTGGAAAGGGGAACATCCTCCAACCCAATCAGAGAGCTGGCAGTTCAATTACAAAGAAATAAAGGGACATTCATCATTCAATTAGGCACCTGTCAACCCTCACAAAGGAGAAAACTTCTAACCTGGTACTCCTGGGAGAAGATGCTCAGCAGAGTGGCCTGCGATTGACTGGAACAAATAAAAGAAGGACAAAGTTAATTACTGGAGTGCACAGCAAAGAAATAAAAGAGAAAGGACCTTCAAAGGTAGGCCCGCTGCCCTGTAATCCAACAGAACACGAAAACAAGTGTGGAGAAGTTGTTCCAGATGAGAACCTCACACAAAGGCTTCCTGCCGCGAGGTCAAGGAGAGAGGAAGAGCGGATGCCAAGAAAGAACCGGTCCTGATGCAGGAAGCATATCATTTGGATTCTCTGCAACCTCAGGATGGCTGTATCATATCTGCAGTATAAAATGGGGTTTTATACTACAAAGGACTACAAGAAAAAGGTTTCGTACCACAAACGAATGAGTTGCTCCTGGGAACAGGAGAAAGCACACACTTCACTGACTGACAGCACTCCAAGGTTTATCTTGTAGGCTGTCCCAGATTCAGGAGGGGAAACACTGTTCTTAACTAGAGGTAGCACAGAGGCTAACAGACCATTCTCACCTTCTGGCAAGCTCTGAAAATAGAAGTGAAGGCAGCAGGAAGTGGTGGTCTGCACAAGGCTTCACTCCTGAAGACTACAGTTAGCCTTAGTTACCCAGAAGTCGCAGTGCCAAACACTTGGCAGTGAAGCAACTGGGACACCTTCTTCCCAAACAGAAAGTTTGCTTCTGCACCTGTCTTCTTGAGAGAATATTTCTCTACAGTGTCAACACCCACTGCTGCCCTCTGTCTACCCTTGGTGGATACATCCACCTTACCCTACTATGACAATGACTCCTTTTGATGCAGTCTTCTAGTAAATGCAAACTGAGGAGTCTGTGATTTAAGTAATTTGACTTTCACAGTATGCCAACAGTCTGTGAACATTAATGTTTTTATTTATGAATGAACCCTCCCAAGTGTATCACCAGTTCAGAGAGTTTGAAATAAAAATTGACTCCACATTTGTCTGCTCCCTGCCAGTGTCCGCAGCTTCTGGAAACCATCAGGGGTTTGGCTTCTGACCCTACTTACCAGGACCAAATTATATAAGGAAGTTTTAAAGGGAAAAAAAAAAAAAAACCCCAAAAAAACAAAAACAAAAACAAAAGTAAGGCCAGCAAGATGGCTCAGTGAGTAAAGGTGCTGACAACCTGATTTCAATCTCCACACATGTGCCATCACACACATGCACCCATACATGTACACACACACACACACACACACATATTCAATACAAATACATGTAAAATTAATAATATAATCCCAGAACTCTGGAACTGAGGCAGGAGGATTGCTGAAGGTTTGAGGCCTATATTGCAAGTAGCAGATCAACCTTGGCTATAGAGTAAAATTCTATCTTGGGGAAGGTGGGGAACAGAGAGAGAAAGAGGGTGAAAGAGACAGATTGAGACTATCTCCAGAGTAGGGGGAATCTATAGATAGATGTTCACCCAGGAAAGTGCATATATAATTAAAGAACTATTTCAGTATGTCGAAAAGTACCGAGAAAAGACAGAGGACAATTATACATTTATTAGTCAATTTTCTTAATTTTCTTTTAAATTTAGAAACCATCATTTAAAAAATTAAGTGTGTGTGTGTGTTGCCTGAACGTAACATGCAAATCACATAACCTTAGTAGGGTTAGGAAAAAAAAATGCCAAAATAAAGGTCCAATGTGTAAACTACTCAAGAAAGTAAAATGCTTCATATCTATACATGATTATGAGACCTCTCCTCATAGTACAAAACTGACTGTTGTTGTTGACCATTTGACAGTACACAAGTCCATTTCTAGGTTTCAAAGAGTATGATAAAAGCATTGGTTGGAAAGACATAAGATGCTGGGCATGGTGGTGCATGCTGGAGCTGAGTTTGAAGCCAGCCTGGTCTACCTGGTCTACAGAATGAGTTCCAGGACAGCCAGGGCTACACAAAGAAATCCTGGCATGGGAAAAGAAAACCCATAAACAAACAGTTCCAAGTGAGTCCGGTCACGGCTTGGGACACTGTAGGATGAGATCATGTATTTAACTAGAGAAGGTCTTTAAACTGCTTGGTTCAGTTCAGCTAAAACCATGGGCAGAGACTAATGGAGCAGCCAAGTTTCTCTGTGAAAAGGAGGCCAGAAGTCCCACCCACAAACACTGTTGGGAAAAAACAACTGGCTAAAACCAAAGCCAAAACATAACTCATGTTATACCAACAAGGAAGACTGGCTCCCAGGATATTTTGGTTTTCCAGAACAAAGCTTCAGAAAAACAGGTGACCTCTGATAAATAATTTGCAGGCCAACTCTCTACTCCAGTCTGTGTTGATCTAGCAAGCCAACATGTGATAAAAACCAGAAGAGGAGCCTTGAGGCAAGCTAGGATACTGACACCAGTGTCCTCTCCCTCCACTTGCCTCAGTGGCTGATGCTCAGAGGGTGCTGAGTCTCGGCAGGCGGGAAGGCCAACAGTCTCAACCTCTCAAAGCTACAGCACTGAAGGGTGCAGGGGATGGCCGGCCAGTCACTACAGCAGCAGAAAGAGACCAGAGGGCAGTGAAGAATTCATTCTGTCGGCCAGGATAAGAACAATAGTTTACAGAGCGCACTGCATGACGGTAGCAGGTGGGGCAGTGACTAGAACACCTCCTGCAGCAAAAAGTGGAGTCCATCTAGAAGTGTTTTCAGTCAGGATAAGACTCTGTATGTGAAGTTTCCTGCATATAATTTCCACCACAAGAAGAATACAGTCCACTGTGTCTAGTGTCCAGTTCTGACACATTAACTCACCAACCTCCAACAGCTGCTAATAGCTTTATTTTAAGGAGGAAGAAATTCAGGAAGAAGCTTTTAACTTAAAACAAACAATTACGCACCGAGATAAGGTGGTGAATAAAAATCCACATCCAATTCCGGAACTCTCAGCCTCCATGGTGCTTGTGTCTTCCTAACAGTTCCTAGAAAATGGCTAGGCAAGGCATGCATGCTAACACCTCTGACAGGCATTTACGGGGCTGTAGGTATACTACAGACCACCCTGAAAGGTGTAGCATGCTGCTTTTCTGATAGAAAATTAAAGGCACAAGAAGTCAAATGTTTTGACCAAATAAAATGGCTTTAGATAATATTCCCTTCTTTAAAAAATCAAAATGTGGTTTTCCTTTAATGAGGTGCATAAAATACAATTTTCTTTTTGTGTTGAAAGATAAAGGGACTACTGATGGCAGGAAACAGTCTGGGGTAAGAAGGCTGGTCGGTACATTCTATTATTCTCTTTATGGATAAGATGGATTTTCACTACAACCATTGCCTGGGGTGTTTCTATAAGACTGTACACATGCCTTTTACTTGAATGTTATTTTCATTTCCTAACTTAACATCTCACATAAAAATGGTAGAAACACTTTCTAAGGTGCTAATCTGATAAAACAATATTTAATGAAGAGTTTCCCACCTATAAAGAACATATTCTGTGTAAAATCCAGATTTCATGGTTGACAGCCATCTAATCTACAGCTTGCCTGTGTTTTCACTGTGTCCAAAGAATACAGATTTGCTTGTATCTATACACAAATGGAATATCTAAAAATTATGAGTATTAAAAGATACTTTATAATATTCTTTCATCATAAAAGACAGTCACATCTATCCATCCCACTAGAACTCTTCTTTCTTAAATTTTTGTGAAGAAAACAAAAATATTACCACATGGAAAAAATTACCAAGTGTGCAGCATAACAAATTAGTATTTTTAAAAGATGAAAGCAAACCATGTAAGAACTTAGGTCAATACCTTCATGACCCGGAGGGCCAGCCATGCAACATCTTTCAGCTAAGGAATGATAGTTCTTATGCTCTTCTCTTTGATTTCCTCTAATTTCCCGTGACAAATATGTGCCTTACAAGTAAGTAGTGTCTACTGGTGGACATTGCAAGAACCAGCTTGCACAGTACATGTTTTTTTTTGTTTGTTTGGTACCTGCCTCCTCACCTAACATGTCTACAAGAGGGACTCGTCCACATTAGACACGGGTGCAGTTCACTGCTTTCCGTTCACATTTACTCTTGTGGTGATATATGTCTATGGTCCCACCTCAATGCTTGGGATGCTCAGAGGTACTCCAATCTCTGCTGGCCTCTAAACTTTGTCCAGTGGCCCTATAAAGCTATCAAAAGTACTGCTTGGAACATGACTATACTACACGTGACCAAAGGCTAACTGATTAAGAATTTAAGGATTTCAAGGGTATCCCCCAAAAACTGTTACCTTCAAAAACCTCTAGAAAATATGGAGTAATGATGGAACATGTAAAATCAGGCAGTAATAATGGCCAAGAGAAACTCAGACAGCTTGCTATCTACCAGAATCAAAGAGACATGAATTGAGCTACTGTACAGAGTCCTAAATAAACTATACAATGCAGGACATCTTTGCTAGTCTTAAGGCAGAACATGGTACATTTATTTTCAAATAGAAAAGAACATGCTCCCAAGAACACTTAACACATTCTAAAGACCAGAAAGTAGAGAACTTACACTAGCAGATTATCCTAATTAACAAATTTGAAAAAAAACAGTATTTACAAAAAAAAAGCGTATTATAGAATTACATCCACATTTTATATAAGCTATCCACAGCATAAACCCACAAAATGTAACCATTTTTCCATGGCCATCTAAGACATGGTGAGACTAGCAACAGTCAGCTCCACTATGGCTACCCCACGCGAAGGAGAACAGGGAAGGAACTGAAGTCGTCAATCATACCCATAATAGTCCATATCTTTTTTAATCTAATGGGGAAAGGTAATATAGTGTTAGAATGTTTCCTTTTTATGTAAGAAACATATAAAGCAAAGAGGGAGATGAAGAGGTCCCTAATATTATCTCTAGACATTTATATCACGAGGTATATCTCATAATGAAACTAAATAGGTAAACTCAGGGAAGGAACTGAGGAGCCCTTAGATAAATTGATCTCTGACATTCTCTCTGCTCTAAAGCCTCCTATTCCAAATGTTCCAATTAATTAGTCTTAGTATCTATACCTCTTACCTTCCTAATTAAATTTAAGTATTAACTTTTCAGAACAAGCTATAACATAAATCAGATAAAGAAGAGAAGCCTGGGTGACGGGTACTTAATTATGGCAGCCAGTTCAGACTCCTGATCATTCCTCTCCTAGGAAATTCTGATAACATAACAAAATATCTAAGTAATAATTTAACAGGAAAAGTTTACTTGCCATCTTTTCAAATTTCAACTTATCTTCCTGCAATGACATTGTTAATCAGATTAAACTATACTATGAGAAGAAGTTTTGAATTAAACGTGTGGTCATTTTATTATGAAAGAAAAGGTTAACAGACAGTAAGATCTTAGGGTGGCCTACATGTGACAGTATTTATACTATTTCCCTTACTGAATAAAATCCAACTTTCTTCTAGTTCTTTCTTTCCTCTGGCTGGCTATATCTCACCTTCCAGGAATGGCTCCGTTTTTCTAATCCATAACCTACCTTCCTTTTAATCTCTCTTTCTTTCTCAATCATTTTTCTTTCAATCCTCCCCCCCCATACACCTCTCTTTTGCTCCCTCCATTCCTCTCCCTCTCCCTCCTTTCCTGAGTATTGGGATTATAGGAAACACCGCCATGTCTGGCCGTTTATCACTTCTTTTCCATCAGTACATCTTTGCTCTAACAGGCCTTTAGTTCCTAAGCTGCTAGCTCGCAGCAATCCAACTTCTGTTCCACCCCTCAATGGTCACAAAAGTCACAGACAGACCTCTTAATCAGTACATCTCAAAACCACCCCCTCCCTTACTTCTGAGCAGCTCTGACCAAAACAACTCTGAAAATAATCTGAGGAGGAAATGATTTATGTTCATGGCTTTGGGATGTTGGTCTGTGGTTGCCTGGACCCTTTGCTTGGGCAGAATGTGAGAGCACTGGATGTGGGGGGAGAAGGTGTGTCACTTCACAGGCAACAAGAAGCAGAGATCGGAAGGGATGGAGACCAGGCATAACCGACTGACCTACTGCCTCCAAGTAAGTCTCACCTGAGGTTTCCAAACCTTCCAAAACAGCCACCAGCAAGGGACCAAGTGTTCAACAAAGGAGCTCATGGGAAATGTTTCATAATCTCAGCTCAACACAGTATTCTGCTACAGATCCTCTCCACAACATCTATTCCTTTGAGGGTCCTTCTTTTCAGAAGAGGTCTTTCCTTCTCTGGATTCCAGACTTAACTTTCCTTCTATCTTTCTTTCACTGGCTGTTTGCTTTCTTTCCTGGGTTTTCCAGAGAGATCTCTTCAGCCTTTTCCTCTTTCACCCTACATGCTAGTCCAGCTGAAAGAACATACTGCTGTGCTCCAAACAACAACTCCCATAGCTCCCAAACAGACAATAAGCCTGCATGAACTGTTACGAGGGTGAGGAGTTAGCACAATCCTGCTCTTTATTAGATTTCCCCCTACTTTGTCACAGGCATCTCTCAATCAAACTGACCATTCCCTTCCTTTCCCACAGACATGCTTTCAGTCCCTACCTCTGTCAAATATTTGTTTCATAAACGCAGAGACACAAACTAGGAATGCCTTGGTCATTCCAGACTCATGCCTCTCCGCCAGCCTGAGACATCTCGTTCATCTCATTACCTCTTGTTGATTCTATCATAAAAAAAAAAAAAAAAAAAAAAAAAAAAAAAAAAGCTTGTTTCACATCTATCTGCCCACTCTTCTACACGACGGAAGAGCTTCCATACAGCTTCTGGCACAGTCTCCAATTTACCACCGATGGTCTTCACAGACATTTTGCTTCTGTTACTCTCTAGTTGTCTGTTGCCTACAGGATGATACTCAAACTTACAAATCAGGCACCTGAGGACGCACTTCCCCTGGCCTTCCTTCTTCTAACACCTCTCTCCAGCTTTCAAATGCCCATGTAGCTGAGATGGTGCACTGTTGTAAATTAATAGGCTCTTCTGGATCCACAACACTCATCCCTCTTTAATCTCCTCAAGACATCTCCTCTGAAGGTAACAGCAGGATACAGGAGACTATCACCATCAACTCCAGTCATTTGTGTTAGAGGGGATTTCTGGATCGAAGGTGGGACATTTTCAGACTAAGGTCACCCTTTTTCCTGTACAAAAGGACAGAAGCTGAAGACCTCAGAGGTGAAGGAATTTGGCTAAGGCCACGTGATGAATCCTTTCACATCAGGCGAGTCAAAGAAAACCTAAGTTGCATTATACATGGAACTTAAGGAGCAATACTTAATGTCATCTTTGACAGGAATAGTGGGAATATGATGAAATTCCAACACAGGTCAATGATGTAAATAATCATAATGGGCTTATGTTAATGTATATAAATTAAGCTGTAAATACAAATAAGGAAGAACACACTACAACATAACTTGTAACAAGAACTGTCCCCAAACCCCCAAGTTCGTATATGTCACCATCTAAAGCAACTTTTTCTTACTGACTAAATCTTCCTCGTGTGGCTTATGACTTTCAGCTGGCACTATGCTGAAAGTTCTAGACTTGTGTGACAAACTGCCACATATTCAAATTGGTATGTCAGGATTTGCAGGACTTTATATGTTGAGTATGATTATATACTTTATGGGGAAATAATTTTATGCCTTGGAAAAGTACGTTTTTTTTATCATATGCTGTCATTCAATAGTTTATGGTTTTATTAAAAAAAACTGCTTTTCTAAGATATAAATCAGTGAAAAACTGGACTCTATTTACAGAAAAATTTGTTGTAAGTCTATTCTATAGGAAAAAGGAACTCATACTATGTCGTTTCATGTGAAAATTGTATTTATACTGGAATGAGGAAAAACATAGCCAAAGAAAATGAACTTCTACTATTCTTCCTTCCAAAACCTTTCATGACAGGTTTTGGTTTTATTTTATTTTGTTTTGTTTTGTTTTCCTCTGCGTAGCCTTTGCTGGTCTGGAACTCATTAAGATCCACCTGTCTCTGCAATCCAAATGCACCAACACTGCCCGATTCCTTCCCATCCTTCCCATTACTATTTAGTGAAAATACATGCAAGATAAATACACAGACCTAATTTTAAAATAGACAAAAAGCTTGAATAGACTCATCTCTCAAGAGACACAGAAATCAGCGCATTGGGGGAAAGCAAACTAAACCCACTATAAAGGACTAACCCACAATGGCTAGAGTGACTGTAATACACACACACATACACACATTAACAAGTGTTGGCAAGGATGTAGGGAAACAAAAACTTTCACACACAGGCAGCAGGCTGAAAATGGTGCAGATTCTTTTAGAAGACTTTGTTGACCCTTAAATTGATTCCTAGAACCCACAATAGAGGGAAAAACTCCTGAAAATAAATGACTCCTCTCATGCCTATGTGCCTCAGCACTCAGGCATACATACAATCTCAATCTCTCTCTCTCTCTCTGTCTCCCCCGTCTCACACCCACACACACAATAACAAGTTTTTAAAAAGTTAAACACTGAATTATAATATGACCAAGCAATGGTACTAGACATGTCAAGAACTGAAACTATGTCCTCACCAAAGCCCACACAACGTGTTTAAGGCAGCACTCTTCATAATACACACAAGACAGAAACAACACATATACCTATCAGCTGATGACAGATAACTAAAATGAGATATATTCATATACTTGGATATTCCCTGATGGAAAACTAAGCATTGATCTACACTCTGACACAGAAAACCTTGTAAACATTATACAGCCAAGCAAACAAACAAGAAACCTTGGATCACAAAGGCCTGGCCAGGTACTATAGGATCCATTTACATGAACTGTCCAGAGTAAGAAAACCCACAGGAACCAAAAGTGCATTAGTGGTTGGTTGCCAGGGCTGTGTGCAGGAGACAGAGGGTACTTACTAATGAGCATGAGATTTCTTTTTAGAAAGAAAATGCTCTAAAATCAGGTTGTGTTAAGGGCTACTTGACTTCATGAATATATAAAAAGCTCCTAAATTAATTGTGTGCTGTTTTAGAATGAAGCTTATACTATGTATCTCAAGAAAATCAAGATGAAAAATAAGTATACAATCAAAACTATTTTTTTTTCCTCTATGGCAGTTCCAATAATATGAATTACCTCCATCTCCCAATATAATTGCACAATTTTAATATGATCTCACAATTGTACAAGTCATTATTTCTCCGGGGGATGTATAATTTTTTCCTGACTTAGGAATGTTTTTCAGTTCTTAAGAATAACACCTTCATAAATTTCTTATGTACATCTTATGAATTCTGCAAACACTCACCAACTAGTAAGGACCATCAGAAGCTGTTGTGTTGGGACTCAAGTACTACTCAACGAAAGACTCTTGCCTAAGGTGAGGCCTCGGGTTTCCTCTCTAGCATGCAAAGAAAATAAGACCATTCATGGTTATAACCTAGAATCCCTGCTTGGATGTAGCCCATGGCAGCTCAGTATCCAAGTGGCTTCCCTAGTAAGGGGAACAGGGACTGGTCTCTGGCATGAATTCTATGGCTAGCTCCTTGACCTCCCCAGCCCCCTGTGGGAGGAGCAGCCTAGCTAGGCCACAGAGGAGGACATTGCAGCCAGTCCTGTTGAGACCTGATAAGCTAGGATCAGATGGAAGGAGAGGACCTCCCCTATCAGTGGACTTAGAGAAGAGCAAGGAGGAGATGAAGGAAGGAGGGTGGGATTGGGAGGGAATGAGGGAGAGGGCTACGGCTGGGATACAAAGTAAATAAACTGTAATTAATATAAAAAATTTTTAAAAAAAAAGAAAAAAGTTATATTTTTTAAGAAAGTACCGAGAGAAACTGTCTTTATTCCGATGTTTAAAAGCTCAATAGAAACATCAATATTTTGCACTCTTTGTTTCATCATCTGTTAATATGACTGCCTTCAAACTTATTTCCATCTTGAAATCCTATGACTCTATCGTTCTTTGTGAGCTAGATTTGTTGCAGTTCTCTTTTAATATTTTTGCTTTGTGTTGTTCTGAAGCAAGGTCTCTCAATGTAACCCAGAGCGCTCTCAAACTCACATGCCTGCTGCACCGTCTCCAGAGTGCTTGGACGACAGGTGTGCCATACCTCACATGCTTATAGTCCCAAGTTTACAGTTTGTCAGAAAACCGTGCCTACATCCTAACAGTGACCAGTGGTCACACTGAAACTGGACTCTCCATGTAGGCCTAACTTAGAATTTGTGTTCTAAGCAAAGAACCAGAGTCACTAAATTGTTAAGATTTCTAGGAATTAAAATAATTCAGCCATGAGTCTAAGCATATGCTTCAATATCCTTCTGGGAAGAGTCTTGTATAGGCCCTCTGTGGTAAGCTCCTGTCCTATTCCATGTTTTTCCGCTGCTTCCAGTATCTATCCCATTTGCCCTTTTGAATGAGGATTGAGCATCTTCCCTAGGGTCCTCCTTCTTGCTTAGCCTCTTTATGCATACAGATTTTAGTAGGTTTGATATCTGACAGGCTAGGGTCAGACAGAAGGGGAGAAGGACCTCCCCTATCAGTGGACTAAGGCATATAGGGAGAAGAGGGAGGGAAGGTGGGATTGGGAGGAGATGAGGGAGAGGGCTACAGCTGGGATACAAAGTTAAAAAATTGTAATGAATAAAAAATAAAATAAAAAAGGCAGAACAACAAAAAAATTTCAGCTATTGGCTGAGCATGTTAGGCAATCATTCTACTGAGTGAACTACATCCATAGCCCTCAAGTACTGACTTTTTTCTCTTTAGGAGCTTTCTGCCTTGAATTAAGCAATGGCAGGAAATGATCTGAGCATGTCTGTGATGTGTACAGCCCCTAGTCCCTCACCTCTTTCTCATAGTTGCAAACTCAATCATGAATTTAATTGACAGGACCTTTACCACGATGGTCTCATGCTAAGTAGAAAAGAGTCAATCTTATTATTAATGTGAATTTGGCTTCAAAAAGGCATTTGCAAAGGAGAGGTTTAAAACACAAAGTAAGATATTAGGGAACAAGATTTCGACCTTTATTAGTGACAAAAATCACTTCTTAATAATGTTCAGCAAATTCAATAGGTAACACATGATATGACTGTCATTAATAAGACAACTATCTGCCTGTAGCCAATAACATCACATTTGCTCTCCATCCCATCCTTTCACCTTTCCTTAGGCAGATCCCTTGACTCTAAACATGGTACCAAAAGCCTTGCTAGTTTTTTGGAAAATTTAGTATTACTATTCAGTGCTTAAAAAAAGGGGGGGGGGGGGAGGATAATTCCAATCTACTACAAGTAGCTTTCCAAACACAGTAGCTTTCAAAAACAAAAGAAATAAACAAAAAGCCCTCAAATAAATTAATTTCACTTTCCCAGCATTTGTGTTTTTAACTGTGTGAGTATGTGTTTGGCTATTGTGTATATGATATTGAGTGTGTGTTTGTGTGTGCATACATAGAATCAAACCTAGGGCCTTCAGATGCTAAGCCTTCATGTTACCACTAAGATATACCTCCAGTCCTTCAGCTTTAGTCTTATACAAAAGCAAAAAACAAAGGCAAAAGATATAAACAAACAAGCAAAATTCTATAGCCAAACACTGGTTTCTTGTGGCTGCCCTGAAAAATTAAAACAAACTTGATACAAATTCATTCTCATAGTTCAAGGGGCCAAAAGTCTAAAATTAATACTACTAGCACAGAATTTATTTTCCTAGACAGAAATCCTCTCCCTGTCTGGTTTAGCTGCTGGTGGCTTAAGTAGTGCTTGTGTCATGACAATTTTCATGAGAAAAATCTTCAGATCTCTGTATCAGCTTTACACTGGCTTTACATGCCCCGTGGTAAACCTCCTCTGCCTCCCTTTCCCAAGGATACACCCATTCCATATATGACCCACCGAATACATAGTTCAGCATACTTTCCTTTTTCACTAAGACCCTACTGTTAATGACATTAGTCATTAACTGAAATCTACGACATTTCTAGGTCCCATACCTTAAAACCTCACATGTTTAAGAGGACTGGTTTATGGCCTTCCATCGTCTTCCCTCCGTCCCACATACAAAATATATTCACTCGAACCCAATGTCCCACAAAGTCTCAACCCATTATGGCATTAACTCAACATCTATCAAATCCCAAACTGTCTATCCCAACATCTATCCCAAACTCCTCAAATCTTATCAATGGCAAGTGTGATGTGACTCTGAACAAAATCCACTCTGACAGGTTCCTAGCTTTCAAAGCCCTTTACACAATTATGTAATTATATACTGAAAGCAGCACAGACATCCACAGGGAAAGACTAAGCAAACTTATGCCTTCATACAAAAGAACAGTTCTCTGCAATAATGCATACAATGGTACAGGTTAAGTCTTTTTTTTGTAATTAATTACAGTTTATTCACTTTGTATTCCCCCATAAGCCCCTCCCTCCTCCCTTCCCAATC
This sequence comes from Meriones unguiculatus, assembly GCF_030254825.1. Classification (NCBI taxonomy): domain Eukaryota; kingdom Metazoa; phylum Chordata; class Mammalia; order Rodentia; family Muridae; genus Meriones; species Meriones unguiculatus. Next base: position 25,943,932 of record NC_083365.1, read on the forward strand.
CCACCCTCCCTCTCCCTTCTTCATGCATGCCCCTCCCCAAGTCCACTGATAGAGGAGGTCCTCCTCTCCTTTCTGATCTTAGTCTATCAGTTCTCATCAGAAGTGGCTTCACTGTCATCTTCTGTGGCCTGGTAAGGCTGCTCCTCCCTCAAAGGGAGGTGATCAAAGAGCAGGCCAATCAGATTATGTCAGAGGCAGTCCCTCTTCCCATTACTATGTAACCCACTTGGATACTACACTGCCATGGACTACATCTGTGCAGGGTTTCTAGGTTATCTCCATGCATGGTAGTTGGTTAGAGTATGAGTCTCTGGGAAGACCCCTGTGTTCAAATTTTCTGGTTCTGTTGCTCTCCTTGTGAGGTTCCTGTCCTCTCCAGATCTTACTATTTCCCACTTCTTACATAAGATTCCCTGCACTTTGCCCAACAGTTGGCCATAAGTCTCGGTGTCTGCTTTGATAGTATGCAGGGCAGAGCCTTTCAGAGGAATGACTGCCAGTAATTAGAAGAAGTCAAACTCAAAGGGCTAATTCTGCAGACTTTAATCTTTATGGCATTCTCGTGTGGGCTGAATGTCCACTATTTACATGCCATTTACACATGTAATTTAGTGTATCATTTATTGGGCATTCTGCGCACACATCAGAGAGCAGATTAAGAGTTCCTAGGTAGGTGGTGGTGGCACACACCTTTAATCCCAGCGCTCAGGAGGCAGAGGCAGGAGGATTGTTGTGAGTTCAAGGTCAGCCTGGTCTACAGAGTGAGCTCCAGGACAGTTAAAACTACACAGAGAAACCCTGTTTTGGAAAACAAACAAACAAAAAGTACCTAGGTGTTAGGGATGGAAGAACAGAAAGGAACGAAAGATGATTTTATGGAGTATTTTGTCTCACTGGCACTACTATAACAAAATAATCCAGGACCAGGAAATTTATAAAGCACATAAATGTCTTTTTCATAGCTCCAGAGACTGGGAAGTCCAACATTGAGATACTGAAAGCTCACTGTGTGGTGAGATGCTGTCTGTCTCGGAGCCGGTACCTTGTATCTGCACCTTCCAGAAGAACATGCAGTATCCTCCCAGCAAAGGAATGCAATCAACACACTCCCTCAAAAACCCCTCTTTATATTTACATTTTTAATTATAGGTATGTGTAGAAGAGGGCCCTAGACACCTTGGAGCTTAAATCAGTTATGAGCCATCTGATATCAGTGTTTAAGGACTAAACTCTGTCTTCTAAAAGCAGTGTGTGTGTTTAACCACTGAGCCATCTCTATAGACCCCTAGCTTAGTCCCTTAAGTCCCCAACTCATCCAAGAGGGCTCTGCCTTCATCATTCGATGATCCCTTAAAGGCACAACCTCTTTATGCTAGCACAGTGATCATTAAATTTCAGCACACAGATTATAGAAGATACATTCAGATCATAGGAACGTGTTCAACATTTAGTCTATGGTTATGGTGACACAGCTTCTATGTTTATCAAAACTCTGAAATATACATAGAAGAGTTAATTACATGCAAATCAATAATTAATTTAAAAATTCTAGAATATTTATAATTGTCATGGAATTTTACCTTAATCGTTGTTCTATGAACTCAGCTAGCCTGGTACAACCTATATTTTGTGTATATATAATCTGTATAATAAATAATATAATATATGCACCGTTTACGCATATAATTTAATATACCATATGCATACAGACTATTAAAACAGCTAGAGCAATGGTTCTCAAACAACTGCAGTGACCCCTTTGGGGTCTCATATCAGATATCTCACATATCAGATATTTACATTACGATTCATAATAGTAGCAAAAATACAATCATGAAGTAACAACAAAATAATTTTATGGTTGTTGGTCATCACAACATTTAAAACTGTATTAAAGGGTCACAGCATTAGGAAGGTTCAGAACCCCTGAGCTAGAGAAACGGCTCTGGGATGCACATTACACTCTTCCAGAGGACCCAAATTTAGGCCTCAGCACCTACTTCAGGGGCACAGAAGAGCCTGTAACTCCAGCTCCAAAGAAGCCAAACTGCTCTTCTGGCCTCTGCTGGCATAAGTGCATGTGTGTGTGTGTGTACCACACACACAGAGAAATAAACAATATTAAATACATATGTGTATACTTTTGTAGAACTCATTTTAAGTAAGATCATATTAAAATCTGATTTTAAATGTGTAAACATGAAATTTTAAAAGAAAAAAATAGTAAACAGAAAAAGAAAATGTTAAAAATCAACAGCAATATTTGCATTAAAACAAAAAAAAAAAAAAACAAGATTCCAGGCATGACCACAGATGATTCCAAAGAGTCAACTAACAGAGTACACTCAACTCACCCAAAGGATTGACAGGTTCTGTGGACAGAATGTTCCGTGTTGAAGCCATTATCCCTATTGTTACATACTCTTTGTTATATACACTGGGTTTTATGAATCCAACTGGCTTTATTCCTTAATGTCTCCTCACTTTCATCTGCTTTTCTAGTAGCCCCCAGGTTTACTTACACTTCAAATGCCTTATGCATCTTTCCTCTCAACAGAATTCCTCCATTTAAAAACATCCCATAATCCCTAGCATAAGGGCACCTTCAGATGAGGTCCGTGGAAAACAACCGGGTCTCAAGGTAGGAATTCATCACAGAATAGTGGCTATACAAGGGAAAAAGAAAAATAAGAGGGGAGAAGGCACACTCACTGGAAAGAGGGCAGGGGAAGAAGAGAGCTCTCCACAAGCCAAGAAGAGGGCCCTCACCAAAGCTGGATCACATGCACCCAGACCTCAGACTTCCAGCCTCTGAACTTGCAAGAAAAAAAGTTTCTATGATTTCAATTACTCAGTCTAATTAACTTCACTACAGCAGGCAAAGAAGACTATGATGAGCTATGTCCTTACACAATAGGCCACACTGTGAGGATGGGTGATTAATCACCGACTCTGCCAATATGTTCAACTAGCTAATTAATTCTTCAAGTTCTAGAGCTGAGCTAGGCTGTCTCTTAAGTTTAACTAAATCTACACCCACAGAAGACCAATTTGAGCTTCCATCCTCTTTGTTGTATACATTGGGTTTTATGAAGCCAACTGGTTTGATTTCCATTTTGTCTCCTCATTTTCACGTAGTCCCCAGGTTTGCTTACGCTTCAAATGCCTTAACTGCATCTTTCCTCAACAGAACTCCTTCACTTATGAAACTCTTCAAGAATCCCAGTCATAAGCCAACTCTGTTATCATAAGGGAAAGAACCTCAGAGTTTGTGTGTCTACAATTGCCAATCCATGTGTAAAAGAGTTTCTTTCCAATCTTTTCACAGAATAAGTTCAAAGTAGCTTAAAGCCACTGTACTGGCTTGTTTTATGTCAACATGACACAAGCTATAGTCATTAAAGAGGAAGAAGTCTCAATTGTGAAGATGCCTCCATGAGATCAAGCTGTAAGAAATTTTCCCAATGATCAGCCCATTGTGGATGGTGTTACCTGTGGGCTGGTGGTCCTGGGTTCTATAAGAATGCAAGCTGAGCAAGCCATGAGGAGTAACCCAGTAAGCAATACTCCTCCATGATCTGTGCATTGGCTCCTGCCTTCAGGTTCCTGCCCTGCTTGAGTTCCTGTCCCGACTTCCTTTGGTAAAGAACAGAAATGTGAATGTGTGAGCTAAATAAATCCTTTCCTCTCCAACTTGCTTTTTGGTCATGATATTTTGTTGCAGCAATAGAAACCCTAAGACAACCACTTAACTATATCCGTCCTCTTTTTGTGTACTATACATCTATTTCTCTCCCAACCTGTCTTACTTTAAAAGATTATAGAGACCACCTATAAAACTGATAAAGATGACTGGCCAGTTTTCATAATTTTTATAATTTATAAAAATTATAGCTATAATGACTATCATCTTGACTACCCTCAACCCAAATAAATTCTGTTATTTGAACATAATGGTAATAATAATCTTATAGTCTTTCTTTTAGGCTCTCTTTCAAATCCAACCCCAATTTACCAGGCTCATCCTTTTTCATTTAAAAAAACAAAAACAAAAACACAGCAATTAACATAAAAGCACCTTTCAGAATTTGCAGGGCTTCTAAATAGCCTCCACAGTACTCTTAGGAGGTCAGGCAAAGTATCTGAAGCCTCAACAGATGCTGTGCTTTCCCTGTTAAACATTAACCTGAAAGAAGTACAGATATCCAATCTTCTCTAAAAACATCGCCATGGTACAGACTACAGTTATTCTACAATCATGCACTTTAATAATAAATGCTGGCAATGGTATAACAACAAATGGAATGTCTTCAGATGCATTAAGTTTTTCCCTTATGAAACAAAATTTTAAATCATACCACAGGCCTTTTATTCCTGATTCACAATCAGATCCTCTTGGCAGTTCCTCTCAGCACTTATATTGACTCCAATAGATACATCTTAACACTGCTAAAAATGCTTTCCCTACTTCCCTGTGTGTCTTCAGGACACTAGAGGATGAGCAGAGATGGAGTTCAGTCATAAGCAAACAGAATTTGTTCAATGTTAACTTTACTAGACTACTCCTATGTGTTAACTTTTTCCCATTTTTGTTGAATTCCAATAAAGGGTAACTACACAGTAATACACAGTGCCATGGTGCTTATGCTAATGAATATAGTCACATGGATAGAGTTCATTAGGAACCAGGCTCTGTTTCACTTAGCTATCACTGAGATAATAAAAATAGTGCCATTACTTAAGAAACTGAGAAGGAGTGAAGTATTTGATCCAAATGAGCACAGCCAAAATGTAAACAAGCAGCTTGGCTTTGGGCTCTAAGCTCTTAATCACTGACTCCGAATGACAAATCACTTTCCAGAACCAGTACACCGATATATCACAGGAAGACAGTTGCAAAAGGGTCCTTAAATCTCCCTATTCCAGTTTCAGCAAAAAGAGTATTTACTAAGAACAGAAAGCTTGTGATAGCTCCTAGATGACCAGAACACAAGGCTCAGAGACTTCATAACCAAAATGCCAGATCACATGAACGCTCCCTTCAGAAGCCACAGAGGGCACCTCCAGAGTCCTGTTCAGAGATCTGAGGGCTCCTCCATTAGCACCACTTACATCTCCTCATCCCAAATGTAACTTTCAAGGAACAGATCCTACACACAAAGACATTTTTCCATTCAAATTCACCATTTGGGAAATGGAAGCAGCTCGGAGGAACAGAACTTTTCAAGCATGTGTAAGGACTACAAAAATATAGAATAGGAAAGAAAAAAGTTCTACTTAGTAGCTCTGAATTTACCTCCAGCAAAGTTAGTATGCAACTATTTAATGTAAATAAATGTAGTTCAGGTTATAATTTGAACTAGAAAAAACAAAAGGCTATATTGACATTACAGTTTTAAGTGCAGAAGAAAGCATACATATAAACGCAAGATCTAAAGGAGATGATACAACCTTTTTTTAAGGATTTAAACCCAACCAGAAAGCCATTGGTTACGTCTATAACATTCATGCCAATATTGCATCAACAGGCATTATCTTGCCATGCTGGTCATTTTGGCAGTTCACATATTCATAGCAGATAAGACCATTGATGACCCCTTCTACCCCCAGCACCCCGGCATGGCACCTTCCAGTACTATAAGAGGTAGCTAGTGGGAGGAAGCTTCGTCTTCAGTTCTGACTACATTTCTCCATGTCCTGTGACAAATGTGTGTGGTGTCTTCAGCAACACTGCCTTACCATTACCATTACTGTTACCATTGTTCTGGTGGACAAACCAACCTGGACAAGAACCCACGGCTGAGGAGCTCATAGGTTCCAGGAGAGAAACCACTGTTATTATTTTGCTAAATAGACACAGTATCAAGCTGCCTCTGAATTTATATCTTTACAGATAATCTAAGCTGCACATATATTAGTACAGCTTCCAAGCTTCATTGGATAAGTTCCTTTGTCCAGTGAATAGTAGTCAAACTCACAATAGGTCAAAATGCAGAGAATAAGAGATTATGGAGTGTTCATCTAGGTATGAATGGAACATCTCTATCACATCCACTCCCCACTTGACTCACAGACCATCACAGAGAAGGGGACAGAAACAGTATAAAAGCCAGAGGACAGGAAGAACACTAGTAGCTTTGGGTAAACATCTGTGTTCCATGACAAGTCTATTTACAGTCAACTCCCTTGTGTTTCTTTTTTTGTTTGCTTGTTTGTTTGTTGAAGGGCTGATTTAGTTTGGTGCTTGGCTGTTTGTTGTTTTGAGAGAGGGCCTTATGCACCCCAGGCCTGGGTTCAATCCCCTGTAAAAAGAAAGGCTGTGCTCCTTCTGGCTCTACCACTGCAGTGCTATGAATACAGGCATGTTTTTTTTTTTTTCGTAAATTTACTTAAATGTAGGCCCACAGACTACTGAAGTAAAATGTATAACTATGCTCTAGCTCTTACTGAAGAAATCTGTCATTGCTAAGAACTTTTCCCTACCACTACTCCTAGGATAGAACTTTCTACCCTGGCTGTGTTGCTGTGAACACTATCCACCGGACCCCATACTGGCATGCCTGTAAAAGTCCTGCTTTGGTTTTCTTCCAATCTACTATACACCACTTAAAGAACAGAGATGGAGAAGAATTTAAGGCAGGTCTAATCACCCATCCTCTTTCAATCTCTTCTACTGAAGAAAACTGGATTCCATCCATCTTGACCCAATATGTAACAGTAAAAAAATTTACCAGAAAATATACTTTGAATATCAACTCTTTCCATCAGAGAATATATACTGAAGTCAATTCTTAGTATAAACATAGAAAACATAAAAAATTAAAACCAAGTGACATAATGATGGAAGAAATAAACAATGTACATTCTAAAGTTTTTCTCAAGTTTTATACATATAAAATTCTAGGCTCTTTTATTAACATTTCAATAGATTATGTCAAATGAAAATGAAAAAAAGGTACCTTTGCCCTAAGGCTGATTTATGGTATCACTAATACAGCAAAATAAAAAGATTTTATTTCATCATAAATTCTTAAACCAAATAATCCTATTAAAAGCCCTCGGAAAACAAAACAAAATGTTGAACTTCTTTGTCAGCCAACCAAAGCTTTCCCTAACTTTTGCATCAAGCATTACCCTTCCCACAGTTTCAAAGAGATAACAAGAATGAGTCTGGCCTTCTAAAAAAGATTCCAAAAAGTTTTTTTTCAGAAATACAAAATAATAATACATTGATACAGTGCTTTATAATTCTATATACATTATATTCTTATAGCAATGTTGGGTGTACCGAGATACAGTTAGAAAACACTAGCAGCACACAACTAGAGTCTGCGGCTGAGGTGTCTACAGCTCAATGGTGCGACTCCAGGTCCTGTGCCTAGCTCCTTACAGCTCAGCTTCTGCTGTGTCCTATTCAGACAGCAAGGTCCACACTCCTAACCATGAGTGAAAGGGGTTTATGCCCCACTCCTGCACTTTCCACACTGTCACTTCCTGCATTAATGGTTTCTCTAGATCCTTTCTTCCAGTATTACACTCAGTTGAAACACTGAAAGCACAAATGTCCTTAGAACAAAAATACACAAGATTCCCTGGGGAGTTCCAAAATGACAGCACTAAGCTCAAAGTATACTGCCATCATGCGATGACCCAGAAAGACAAATCAGAAGAAGAACAACCCATACCCCCAAAACAAGAAAGTTCTGGAGTATCCTAGAATGAACATTCAAGGATCTTTCTTCAGATGTTGGGATAGGAACTAGTACAACTGTTTCAAGAGCATGCAGTAGGGTGGGTTTGGCCTAAGAGTTTGTGAGGGCTGCTGGGATGCTTCAGTGAGTGAAGACTTCAGTGAAGACTTCAGTGAGTAAAGACCTGAGTTCAATCCCATATTGGGGAAGAAGAGAACCAACTCCCATGGGCTGTTCTCTGACCTTTATCTATACGTGGTATGACTGGCCTCTGACCTCCACACATCATATGACAAGTGCATGTGCACATACACACACACGCATTCATGCACACACACATGCACACACTATTGAAAAGTTTAAAAAAAAAACTTTAAAGACATGAGTGTAGAAAACCCTTCAGACTTCTGATTTAGAGAGGCCATAAATGGGGCTGGGGCTGAATTTCACTTTCAAGTGTTTTTTTCTTCATCTGTTCTTCCATGAGACACTTGGTCCTCAAAGCAAAATCTTTTCACTGTGTATCTGCTCATGGTTAACCTCACAGTGATGCCTTAATGAAGAACGTCCTTCCTCCTCTCTTTAACATTCATGTGGCTTCAAAATAAACACACATCCATTTTATGGACAAACAAAGCAACAACTCAACTCCCAATCAGGGAAGGAAGACTACATGTGAGCACAGAGCAGAAGCCACCACTAAAGAGCAGGTTCTGCTTTGACACAGAAGCCACGTGTATAGTATAAGCTTCCCAAACATAACACACTGTTCGCTGCCAGGTAACTTTAAGGTCCAGAAGTTCTAACCACACCAAACAAAGGGGAGGAAAACCTAGTAAAGCTGGCTTTTGCTGGCCCTTGAGAAAATGACAATAGTATCACAACGTTCACAATAAGCAACTATCTATTTTAAAAAGATATCAGAGATTATTGAAAAGATTTTGGAGATGCTATGACCAGACTGTGAGTTCAGATGCTTTGAAATGAGTACTGTGAATGCGTCCCTCTATGTCAAAGTTAGTTACTTCACCTAAATTAAGATCTCTGTGAACAGTATCCAGAGAGATGATACAGGGGCCGAGGAGAGCCACATCTGACTCTTAACTCAGTCAGAAATGCAAACCCGGGGGGAGACCTGAGGCCCAGCAAAGTGACACCCTCATAAAAGGCTGTACGTTTCATAGCCATCAGCGTCTGGCTTTGAAACAGCTTAGAAAACGGTGGGAACCTGGGTGGGTCCAGCCACACTTCTATCTATATCCCAGAGATCCAGTCTGCTAAAATGCAGGACACATCCCTCAGTAATTCAACAAATGCTTATCAAGTGCCTGTTTGCTGAAAAACTCTATGTGCTGAAGAGTAGACCTGTGTGTGTTTGTGCACGTGTGTGCACGTGTGTTTGCATGTGTGTGTGTGTGTGTGTGTGTGTGTGTGTGTGTGTGTGTAAATTGGGAGTCAGCCTGCCCCGGAGTTTTATCTTCAAACAGTACTATGGGTTGAGGGTATGGATCACCTGCCTAGCACATGGAAGGGCCTCAGGTCAGTCCTCAGAAATGAGGAAAAAAATGAGAAAGCATTATACCTGCTAAGTATCTCCGTATGTCAGAACTAAAGAATCCCCTTCCGTCTGTGCTAGAATAGACAGTAGTTGTGGTCTGTGAGAACAGAAGCTGTATACGTTTCCAAGAAGAAATAAACAACACCCCATCCCCCCAAAAACTCCTGCTATCTTCATAGCAAGTCCTTTTAAATGTGAAAAGGGATCTCGCTACACAGTGGAATGCAGATAATGTGGGCAGCAAACATCTACAGGCCTGAGCCAGAAGCATTTTGACTCTTATAACCTTGACCCTAAATTTAGTCTAAAACTTCTATACATTTTTAGTGGCATGTGAAACAGATGATGCTGTAACAGGAGAAAATGGTAGCATTTAAAATTCATAGTATCACAAAACCATTACTTTTCCCTCTGGGCCCTTTGAACTTTAATAACATCTGACCTGGTTGGCCAATAAGTTCTAAAAGCAGACAGAGGAAAATTGCCAATATTAGGTACTGCTGATGATTTCTCATTTAGAAAGACGTTACGAGTCCTGTTAAAAACAGGTCACCCAATTTTGTGGACATTTAATTTCTTGAGAGGGCGGCCATATAAGAAGGCAGATATCTTTGTCTAACACAAAACCTAACTAAGATCTAGCCTCCATATGTTCTTAGTATCCCCATAAATAAAGTACCAGCAAGTGCACGCCCCACCCCCAGAGTTATATATGCCTCGATCCAAGATTAAGTGTGGTTAAAAATACCAAGTATGAAAGAAAGCTATTCTTTCTTTCTTTCTTTCTTTCTTTCTTTCTTTCTTTCTTTCTTTCTTTCTCTCTCTCTCTCTCTCTCTCTCTCTCTCTCTCTCTCTCTCTTTCTTTCTTTCTTTCTTTCTTTCTTTCTTTCCCTAAATAGCACAAAAGCCAATACCGTGTTAGCCATCCAGAGGAGATGATATACTATGATATACAAATGCAGCCAGAAAAGGAGCCTGGGTAACCACGCATTCATACTGTTTGTATTACACAGTCCAAACGACTAATAAAAGCACAACTTCAGTCTACCTTGCTTAATAACTTAGAAGAAGCAAAATGACATCAGGAGCAAGCAATTAGATGCTTCTTCACAATACAGTTCCAAGTGGCCTTCCACGTGCCCCTCTTATTTTCATCATGAAATTCTACTTGGGCTCTGAGGCCGATGTCCCCTGCTTTGTCTGTGATGCAAAGGCCTGCTTCCCAACTGAAAGTTTGCCACGTTACCTCAACATGAACTATGAACTGTGCTTATAAATGACACTGCAGCATATCTTGCTCTTTGAGCCACCTGAGCTCAGCCAGGGAAGGCCCGGGTGCACACCCCCTCAGAAAAGTCACATTTCTAAAGTGAGACAGAAGGCTGCTGAACTGTGGCACTGAAGGAGATGTAGCCACTTAAATAACTTCTGTCCCAGCATCTGCAGAAAGCTTCCTTTAGGGGCTCTGGGAGAATGCCAGCCTCCAGACTGGCAGGGCATCAGCCTGGCACTAAACCCTTCTTGAATTTTTTCACATAACCCTTGTGATCTTCAGTGTATCTGCACATAAAAGAAGGAATGTATTCTTCACACATGAGACAAATGAGAGTTCTAAGAGAAGAAGTGACTTGCCCAGATCCCTGGCTTTAACACTGCAGTAAAACTGAGGCCAGGGTCAGACCTCCTGGCTTTTCCATAGACTAGAACATGTGGCCTGGGACAGGGATGGGACTCTACCCCCTGCTCCCTGGCAGGGTCCTTTTAACCACATGTGATGGCTCATACTTGTAAAACAATGAAACTTGGTGCTGGTTCTCTCCTCTCAAGTTGATGAGCCCTGGTTCTGTACAGTTACAATTATTTTTCAAGACCATGCTTTTTTTGATCTGCATTTCTTTAATTATAACAAATTAGTAACAACTCATGTCAAAATAACATTTAGTTTAGATGACATGATCAAGATATACTGATATACATAACCTTAGGACAAAATTTAAAAATATTAAAACATGTCTAACCCTTTAATTATATTCAAGAAATTGCTTGCTGGGTAAATAGTTAACATATTTATTATCTAAAAGTAAAAAAACATTTATAAAACCAGTATGCTAAATAACGAAAACTTCACCTGGGTGGACTGGCACACACCTTTAATCCTAGCCCTTGGGAGGCAGAGGCAAGCCCATCTCTGTGAATTTGAGGCCAGCCTCGTCTACACAGTGAGCTCCAGGACAGCCAAGACTACACAGAGAAACGCTGTCTCAAAAAATGAAACTAATAATAATAATAATAATAATATAATAAAACTTCAGACAACGATAATGTTTTCTGTAGAGGAAGATTCCAGATACTTTACAGTAAGGTCTGTGTCTCCCTTCTGGAAGTACTAGCATTCGGGGCAGATAACTCAAGGACTCTATCAAGGAAAAAATGGAGGAAAGAACAGAGTAGGAGAAAAGACTCAAGGGGTCCATATGAGGCACAGGCAAAGCAGCTCTGCAACTAAACAATTAGCATATAAAAAAAGTCCAACATCATTCATTAGTCATGGAGCAAACAGAAACTCAATCCACCCCGAGATACTGCTCCTCACCCTGCAAAAGACAGATGATACGTCGGCTTGCGGGTGCTGGGAACCAACACCCTCATACATTAGCAGTAGGGGCACAGCACAGCCACTATAGAAAATGGTTTGATGGATCCTCAAAATGTTAAGAAGATCTACTTCAAAGTATCTACCCGGGAAATACAAACACATTCACCACACACACACGCACACACACACACACACACACCACAAAAATTAAACAAACATATATACTGTTTACAGATGCATTATTCACAATAGTCTGAAGTAAGAAGCAACAAGATATCTGCAAAATGATGAACGGACAAACAAAAATGTGCTATATTCATCCCAACTGACTGTTTCTCAATAAAAGCAAAATGCACCAGTATGAATGAATCTCAGCAACATTGCACTGTGTGGAAGAAGTGCTGTGTGATGCCGCTGCCACGCCAGAGCCAAACAGGTAGTTCTAGACACACAGACAGGGATTAGGGCCTGCACTGGGGTGAGCGAAAGTGCCTATCGGGTTTCTTTACGGGGCGATGAAAATTCCGAGATTAGATAAAAGTGAGAGTTCTACGGGTTTGTAAGAACACTAAAAAGCCAGCAAATTATACACATTCCGGGCGTGCAGGAAAGAGTGTGTGTCCATGTGTGCAGAGGCATATGTGTGTGCAGATGAGTGTGTACAAGTAGACACGTGTGTAGGGGCCGCAGGACTGCCTCAGGTGCCATTTCCTGAGAGCTGCCCACCTTGCTTATGAGACGTGGTCTCTCACTTGTATTTAGGGCTCATCTATTTGGCTAGGCTGACTAGCCAGAGAACATCAGTATGTGCCTATTTTCACCTCCTCAGCACCAGGACTGCCAGCATTGCCACGCCTGATACATGGGCAGCAAGCACCCTACTCCCTGGGCCCCGCGCTTCGAGAGCAGTTGTAGACAGTATGGGAATCACATCTGCATAAGGAAAATTCCACTCAGAAGAGGGATAAGTCTTCATACCACTATAACAAAGTTAAATTCCATTTAGAAAGAAGGACGATAAGGGAAGAGAGAGGGAAAGAGCCAGAGAAGCAAGGTGTGGTGGGACACTCTTAATCTCAGCCCTCAGGAGGCAGATGTTGGCAGATCTCTGAGAGATATGAGTGAGTTCCAGGCCAGCCTGGTCTACATAGGAAGTTCCAAGACAGCCAGGGCTACACAGTGAGACTTAGACTCAAAACTAAAAATGAAACATAAAAACACCCTACCTGCAAATAAAATAAAAACAAAAAGAATGAGGGAAGACTAATTCATCTCAAAGAAGCCGCCTGTAATCCACTGGCCCTTTTTTTTCCCAGAGAAATGAAGATCCAGATGGAATTTACTCCTATACACACTGGGTTACATGAAGTAAGACATTTCGTGACACATACTGGAACCCTCCTCCATTGCTGGTGAGAATGTAAACTTGTACAGCCGCTTTGGAAATTAATCTGCCGCTTTCTCAGACAACTAGGAATAGTGCTTCCTCAAGATCCAGCTACACCACTCCTAGGCATATATCCAAAGGATGCTCAAGTATATAACAAGGACATCTGATCAAACATTTTTGTACCAGCTTTATTCGTAATAGTCAGAAGCTGGAAACAACCCAGATGCCCTTCAGTTGAAGAATGGATACAGAAATTGTGGTACATTTACACAATGGAATACTACTCAGCAATTAAAAACAAGAAAACCTTTTCAACAAAGAATGTTCTTTTGTGAATTTGCTCTTCTCCACAGCTAACTTTAAATATTGTGAAATCACATCTTTACATTCTCCTATGAAGTACATCATTAATTTTCCCCAGGTTTTATTTCCTTGAGGTATCACCTATCCACCAGACACAATCCTGGCCATACTTTCCAGCCACCTGACTACTGACAGAATGTGAACAATGGAGACAAACAGAAGATCTTTCCAGTTCACTGTCCATGGGTACTAAGCACAACTGCACCTGTTGCTAAGAATTTCTAGTAATACTTATCATTTTATACAACATAGCTTATACAGCCTTGAGAATAAGAACCACAAAAACACCTGCTATCACCAAGATCACAAATTAACCAAGAAACTGCCACCAAAACAGCAGCAGAGAATTAAGAAATCATCTCCTGCCTTGAAACCATACTCAAAAGGCTGTGACTCCCAACCTGCTTCAGTTAATCCCTAGACAGGTAACAACTTTACTTACAATAAATTAACCACCCCCCTAATTGCACAAAAAGGCCTTGCTGGTAATTGACAGGAACACAACTACACAGGAGTATGCCCTTTGGGAAAGCAAAATCTACATTATACCCTAGAGCTTAAGGTAATCATTACTCCTATAAACAGATTTTAATGCACTAAAAAAGATTGGAAAAAAAATTTCAGTATGTGTTAGGAAGCTGCTTGTGAAACAAAACCAATCATACTTAGGGGTATACAAAGATACCAAGAAGGGAAATTAAATTATCTAAGGCTGGTCTCACACAGAACCTTTATCACCTTAATCCTAGATGGCTTATTTTAGAGGATTTTCAACCAAGTCATGAAAAGCAACTTCTGTTAAGTGCTGCAGTCAGTCCTGGGGTTACTTCATAGGGCCCTAGCTACCTTTTTTCATGTACTCACCTACAGCACTTGCTCCTTATTCAGGAGCAACGTTTTCCTGTTTGCCTAGGGACCCGTAGGAGAGGACACAAATGTCATTTCTCTGTTCTTAGCAATCTCAAAGAGTGGTCAAATTTATGCAAACAGAGAAGTCATATGTTCAATTATCATCTAAGCCAAAAAGCGTGTGTGCACTTTTTCATAGGAAACAACAAAAACTGGCTGAAGGTGAGAGGGCTACCTCATGCCTGAGCACTTGCCTGGCATGCAGGGGCCTGGGGCTGGATCCTCAGCAACAGACACACCAATAAACAAACAAGTGAATACAACCCAGAAATTACCCAGAAGCTGCTATACCTAAAACAGTGGAAATAGAAACAGAAATACCCAAGCTCACATAAGGTATAATTATAAATACATAAAATATATGTATGCAATATACTATGTATTTATAGACAAGATAATGTCTAATAGTGTCCATGTGTAACATGCTTTGGGAAAAGCAGCATCAAGGTTATCTGCTCTGACCTCAAGTCTGCAGAAAGAGAGGAGGCTGAGGGAATTGCGGAACTGGGTTAGATAAGAGTAGGTCAAAAAAAGAAAACAAAGCAAAACCAAAGAACCCCACCCGGTGTACTTGTCTGTAAGCAAGCAAAGGAAGCAAGGATTCGCTGTGGTCAAATTCCCACTTCTACAATCAAGTCTTATCGAAGGAGCCCTGGAAAAAGAGTGCATCTGTCATATGTTAATGACTTCAAACCAATAGCTGAACTTCTAGGTGTACATGAAAACTTGAAAGCACTTCACAACTCCTTGTGGGTATAATTAGCCTGTTGCAATTGTTGGCAATTCTCATCCTGGGACTTTAAAAGGTCACTCTGCTCTCTAAGATACCAAATTTGGAGTCCCTCTCCCTTCTGGGAAGATTAAGCACACCCTACAATTAGTATCCCCTGCCTGCACCTGTTGCAAAGCTTCTTTCTTCAGTGATGAAAATGGGGGCAGTCAACAACATTCTAAATTCTTGAGGGATTATTCCAGGACTTGGAAAGCAGGCAACGAACAAGTATGATGTCAGCTGTTGAGGTGATTGATGGTGGTCACACTGACCACACACAGAAGCCACAGCCTCTCCACGTGCAATCTCTGCAAACACGGCCACTCAGCTGACTCCTTCCGCCACATAAGCAGTCCAACGTGCAATGCTCCTCTTTAACAAAACTAAGCTTTTCATGATCTAGCTGATTTTCTACAAGAACACAGAGAATTGTAGATCAAAAAAATTATTTAGATTCAACTGATAAAACAGCATTACTGATTTATCTAAATTATGGTACGACTTGCTAACAGTCTTACATGGAGGAAAATGTTTCCAGTTTATGCTTGTAGCTCAGAGCTATATAATTTTCTAATCTATTAATCCTAATGCATGGTACACTTCCCATAAATTGACAATGACAGTAATTTTATTGTTATATGGGAAAATAACACTGTAAATATTTAAAAGATATAATTTTAAATGGAGGTACATTGAAGAAAGGGAAATTAATTTTAAAAATCCAATGTGTAAATTTTGAGAAATTTTTATGTAAGTTGTCAGTAAACACATTTGTTGTCTTAATAATAAAACTATAAATTCCATTTCCTCCTCTGCCCCCTTTTTGTCCTTCCTTCCTTCCTTTCTTTGTCGTACCAAGCACTGGGCTCAGAATTCCCCATTCTCTCTGAGCCATGTGAATCACGAATAGCATCAGAACACCTCTTTGGCAGCTAATACACCGGGCTACTAAATGAAGAGATACACTGTAACACTTTCCTAAATGAATGGTTATCTTTATTTACTACTTGATAAATTTCCCAGGCAAAGCCTCTTATTATCCACCACAGTACATAACAAACTATCATAGGTGGTTCACCCACATTTAAAGTTTTTTTTCAAATATATTTGAAATTTTATAACAGCTTTTAAAACATTTTCAGCAGCGTTAACTTCATTTGTGCTAATTAGTCTACTTTCTTCTGTGTATTAAATTATATGTAGGAATATATTTAAAAGATCAACTAAAGTGACAATATAAAGGTTAAATTAGTGAGACTTTCAAAATCAGCATCTCAACTAGAAAAAAAGCTAGCAGGGGAATTGATTAGATCATTAGCAACACTCTCCAAAATACATTTATTTTTAAAAATATGTTATTTAATTATGAAGTCGCCATTATTTTTTAGGTCTGCTGTTGGGGCTATATAGTAATCCAATTTTGAAAACTATGAATTATATTTAAATTTATTATTTACAAGCAATTAATTATAAAAAACAGCCAGGTGGCTTTCATTACATAAATTACTGCTAATGACAGAGACCTCATGCTGCTGCTGTATTTAGCATTTGCATGTGTCACATGCAGAACTACCCTCTTCAGGGTGGAACTGGAGCACAAAGGCAAGACACCTAAGTTCAGATTACACCCCAACTAATTGTCTGCTGCCCAGAAATTCTGAAGGTTTCATCATTTGCTACAGGGAACCTACACTGCAATAACATTTTGGTTGAAGGGCTTTAAAATCAGATACAGAACTGCTGAGCATTAAATAGTATTTAACTGTACTGAGAGCTACTTAAAGTTGTCTCTATGGTTTAAATATCACGAAAAACATGTTTCATCAGTTTGCATCCAGCACAGGATGGGATGGCTAATGTCTCCCAAATGCAGGGCTGCTGCTTAGTTGGGGGGGGGGGTCAGCAAGGGAGGCTTACTCATTTGAAATTTTTATTTTTTATTTCTTTTTTTACTGTCAATGTGTATACATACACACTACATGCTCTGAGAATAGCATTACGGCCTTTCTTCCCCCGACGAGAACTGTGCTAAGAAAGAAACAGACTCTCTTTTCAGGGGTCTGTTTCCCCTTCTATTTTGCAGTTCTTCCAGGTAGATATGGGTCTCTTGTGAACAGAATAAGAACTGGACCTCTTCACTTCACTCCGAGATAAACCATGAGTTTTGTTATGTGACAGAGTAACTTCACACTGTTGTTAAATAAATGCAATTCTTGGGCAAATGTAAAGTCTACATAAAGGAATAAAAATTTAAAAAATATGCAATGGGAGAGCTCTACCCGATTATCCGCTCTATGTCAAACCCCTGCCCCCAACAACCCAAACTACAAAAGCTCCATGATAAAAGCTTCTCAAACTGCAGGATGAAATTCTTGAGTTACTAAAGTATTCATTTCTATATAAATAAAAGTTTCAACAGTGTAACAGAAAATCCTATTCTGATTTACTTCTCTGATACTCAGGGAATGGCTGTCTTGCAAATATTTATGTAACCCTCCCTTCCTTCCTCCTCAGGGTCTGCTATTCACCCCTAGAGAAGAGGGTGAAGGAGCAAGTAGGAGAAAATGTGTCTCCAGGGTCTGTCCAGTTCATCTTTGCTTTAAGAGCATAGAGAAAAGGGAGCAGGGCAAAAACAAAAGTTAATAACTGAGGGAAAGGAGAAGGCTTACTAAGTACAGATAACTTTCTCAGCCAGCAGACAAGAACTGATGTACTCAAAAACTTTCAGTCTTTATGGAGGGGGGGTGAACTTGTAGGCTAGTCACACACACTGCTGACTCTGCCCGGGAACAGCTCCTCTGTTCAAACACTTATAAGGCAAGACAAGACGGCAACCTCAGTACCAAGAAGCTGGGGCTGGGAAGACGGCTCTAGATGTAAAAGAAGCATCAAGATCTGGGTGCTTTCTGGGGCAACCATGGACAAGGCAGGCCTGGTGTGCCTGTGGTCCAGCCCTGGACAGACATAAAGAGGATCTTGAAGGCTCACTAGCTAAATGGTCGTGCTGAACTGATGAGCTCTAGGTTCAGTGAGAGATCTCAAAAAGTAAAAGGGCAGTGACTGAAGAAAACACACAACATCAACCTCTGGCCTCTACATATATATACACACACCTCCACACCTACACACACACACACACACACACACACACACACAGTCACATACACAAACACCTACAAATGAATACATAATAAAACTAAAAAAAAATAAATAAATAAAAAGCTAATTTATTTCTGAGTCATGTCGCATCTTGCACCAAAATACAGAGTGTTCATCAAGCCTAGAAACATAGACAAGTACAATAGAGGGTTGATACAAAGAAAACTGGTTTTGGCTCCGGCCTATAATAAAAGGGCACCTGATGATAATCACCAACCTGATTAATCAAACCTAACGATGGTTATCTGTTTCCAAATGCTAACTCCATTTTCAAAGTGCCAAACTTTGTCACCCCTGAAAATATACAAAAGATTGCACCATGGGCATTTTGGCCAAACTCAGAATGTGTTTTCAGGAAAAATCAACACTCACTCAAAACTCACTCAAAAACTTTTAAAAACAGAATTATCTCTTGACAACACTCAGGAGAAAACTCCCATTATCTGAGATCAGCAGAGGTAAGTGGAGGGCAACTCAGGAGCTAAGAGCTTCGGTGAACCAGGGTCTGCCCCTTAGAGGAACGCTCAGTTCACACTGGACTGCTTGCTGGGACTCACTCCCTCTGAGTACACAAGCTGAAGAACTACTGGAGCGCAAAAGTCAGTCTTCTCAAACTTGTACACAGCCATTTTCAACACAAAGCAAGATTATCCATGTCTCTCTAACCTCAAGTAGGAAAATTAGTTTCATCAGTATAAACAGAACACCCTCGAGCTGCATGTGGCCGAGAACCTGGGTGTTTTGCTGAATGCTGCGAGTTAACAACTCAAGGGCTGCCCCAAGCAGTCAGGAAAGCTTTTCTCCTCTGGTGAGCCCTGCTGTCTGGTTTATGATGCTGGAAGGAGTACAGGGTAGAGTTCATACGTAACACATGCCAAGCAGGACACAAGGACTTCACTTAGCAGGCTAGGATTTCCAGAGAAGGCCAAAACCAAGTACCTAAAATAGATGGTTAGAATGAGGAAGCTGAAGCCTTTCTTCTGCTTGGGAAACTGCCATATTTGGAACACGGTGGCAGGGTAAGATTACTAAAGGAGAGGTCACCAGAAAACACAGTGTGTGACTTTCGTGGACACACTGTCTCCTGAATGCTCGGCTGTGAATCATCTGAAGGAAAAGCTCACCGAGGTTGAAGAGCAGAAGGCAGGTCATTCATTCTAGAAGGTGCAGGTTTACAGATATACCCATGCCACAGATCAAAGCTGTACCATTTTGACATGGTCAGCATCAGTGGGTTTTGCACTTGTCTCATCGGAATCATGTAAGCCACCTGCCTAGGATCATCAAATGAAAATGACAAGACAAAAAAAAAAAAAAAAAAAAAAAGAATCACTAAACACAAATCTGTGTGGATTCCTGCTAAAAAGTTGTACATAAAGATTCCACCCTTCTAACTTACCCCCACCTCAGGGGGCAAGGCATTCACACAGGACACCTGATGTCAAGCCATAATGAGATCCCAATTAGTAACATCAGTCACGGTCTAAAGAGAAAACACCCTTCCTACCTCCAGACATTACCAACGCCCAGTCTAAGCTAATGCTGCCAAGACTTCTCTGATTCTCCATCGGAACAGCACAGAAATAACAAGATAAAATGGCTTCAAACCACATGAAGGAAATCTGCTTACTGCTCCTAAAGAATAAAAGCCAATACCTAAATTGGAAGTAACCACTGAAATGTAGGGAGGAGGGAGACAACAGACTGAAAACTCTACCTACAAATGTTACAAGACCAGGATTTCTTCAGGCCAATTTCTTTTATCCACATTTGTATCAGAGTTTTACAAACTTCTGAAAACTACATCTAGGTGGCAACCACAGACATCAAGGCCAGCTTGGTAGCTGTGGATGGGAGCACAGGAAGAATCATGTGGACACGTGGCTTTTTTTTTTTTTCTTTTTAAGATAACCTTCAAACCAAAGTAGTAAGTTGCAAAACAGATTTCAACAAAACCAAACCCTAAACAAAAATTTAACTGAAAAGCTCCATTCTGCTCATTTATAATGTGTTACCTGGAAGAAAAGCAGAAGGTCTCTCTAGCCACCTAATCACCATATCAATGACACATGCCACAGGAGAGAAGCACTAGTTTATTTGATTGATCATGGTAGATAAACTCCAAATAACAGAGAAATTAACAAATGCTTGACATTTGCTCAACATCCATTATTCTGACACTGCTTTCAGACTTTCAAAGCCTGGGAGTATGCTTAATCAACATTCATATTCCCTCGTGAGCTACAGGCACCATATTGCACCCCGCCTTCATACTGATGAAAACTGCATATTGGCCATTTCCAAAATGTTCTGGGACTCCACAAAGGGCCCCTTGCCTCTCTTGTTCCTGCTCTGCAGTTTTCTTTTAAACACTTCCAAGATAAAAGCATCTGCCAGTTTTTCTCTCTAGGGATGTATGCAAAATGAACTTAACAGTTTTAAGGCAGGAATAACCCTCACATCTAAATTCATTCATAGGACAGAAAAGGGCCTACGAGGCCTCTCCAGGGACAAAACCCTGTAGAAATTCTCCCCACACACAACAGTGGGAGCTTTATAAAATCTACGTCCAGACAATTTCCAATTCAAATGCCCAACATAGCATGACCTTTGTCAGATCTCCGAGCCCAAGATGCACCCATGATTTTTTATTCTAACCAGCACAGACATTAGACAGGACACTGTGGCTAAGCAGGAGGTTCAATATTTGCATGCTCTTCTATTGTGAAAATGTAACAGTGACAGCAGGGTGTCAAATTCTTTTCCCTCTAGAACTTTAACTCCATAGGAGAGGCATGGCTGACAGATGACTCCCCAACATCTGTGTTATGTACACGGCACAGCTGAGGAGCCCTGGCTCACTGTCAGAGCATCACGGAGATGACCCGCACTTTGCTGATGCCTTCTTCTTAGCCCTGCCCTCCCCTCCCCAAATGTAGAAATATCTATAATGCAAATTGTGTGGTTTTAAACAAAATACAAAAATGGCAACGCAGATGAACATAATTTATAGTCATTAAGCTGTTCATGTAGCAGCTCAACATATGTTGTATAAATGTTCTGTACCAAATAATTTATCACATCTGACATAGTGTACATCATATTGTTTTATTTAATATACTTACTAACATTTCATAGATGGAGCATTGCTTCTGAAAGTGGAGAGAACGCATAGAAAACATTTACTCACTTCCCAAGATTTATTTTGATTAGCCTTACAGTTACACAACAAAAAAACAACTCACAAAATTACAGTGCAAAGTTTCCCACAGCCATTGTTCCTCATGCTAAAATATAACACATGCACCTACATCTGTGGTCTCTTTCATTTTGTTTAGGGCCAAGAACACTGGACTAAATTCTAATGGCCTACTGTATATATCTGTATCGTAAAACAGGACTTAAATATTCCAACCCCTGAGTGGTTTCAACTTAAGAAACAACCTCAGAAACACTAGTAAGTACTTTTACGCCACAACGTAGAATTGCAGTGGCCAACAGGAACAAACCCACTTCTAAGGCATCTCCTCAAAAGGGGTCATTAAAACAAATGAGCACTGGCCATATCTGAAAGTGAGTAAGAATTCACCTAACACATGGAGGGACACAATACAGACACGGTACAGTCCTAGGTACTACAGAGGAGAGCTAGAAAATAAAATTACCGTAAATACAGCCTTATCCAAGGGCATTCACAATCCACTGAACAGGATGCAAAAGAGTTGAATGGATAAGTTCTATATGGACAGGGAAAGCTGATTATATAACTGTTTAAGAAAAGAAAGTCTTCGCAGATCTACTGTAATATTACAACAAAAGGGAATGGAAGGAGGAAAGGGTGGGGAGGTGAGGAGAGGAAGGAAAATGGAGGCACCCCAAGGAAGAAAAGAAATGAGAAATGGTATTTTAAACTTTTTCTATAGGTCTTCCAGGTTAAAGGGACAGAGAACCAAACAGGTGGCACAAGCTTTAACGAAAGTACTCAAGAGGCTGAAGCAGGAAGATCATAAGTTCAAGGCCAACCCAGTGTACTAAAGAAAACTGCCTAAAACAGTCACACATGAAATTTTAAAAATACACATTGTTTAAAGAGAGAAATGAATGGGAAAGTTAGTAAGGCTTTAGAAAAAAGTGAATGTTTGCTGACTTTGATCATTTTTGAGTGAGCTCTTAAAAAGATTATCTTGCAGTGGAAATGAGGCAAACACAAGCAAGAAAGTACCTTTACAAGAATTGGGGTTTGTTGCCATTTGTGAGTGAGAAATGCCAACTCTTCCAAGGCATCCAGAAAAAATAAGCCCATCACAGTAATACAGCTGGGATCCAAAGGAACTCCGTCTGTTTGCAGACAGACTTTGCAGTTCAGAAGCAGGGCTAAGGCGCCCAGGATCGCCACCTTTCTGCCCTGTGATGGGCGAGCTGACAGTCAGTGAGGAACTTCCTGTGGAGCCCTATAATGCCATACTGCAAGTCAGGGGGCAGAGTGACTTCCCATGATGACAGGGCACTGTAAAAGTACACGAGGCTGTCATGCTGGATCCTCAGAGGAGAAAGATAGAGCTGTGAAGTCAAAAAGAGTTCAACACAGAAACCAGCAAGTTCCCATCCCCAGGCTGCAAATGGGAAAATAACCCACTCTAAGGGATGGTGACAATGGCACCTGCAGAACACTGAGTTAAGAAGAGTTAACCTTTGCGGTTTGGGATCAGGGCAAAATGCTTGGCCCATGTGCGCGGCTGGGTATTAAGGTGAGCTCTAGCATCGGCAGCCTCGAGAGATGGGATGAAGGCAGAGGTTGTGCACTAACACGCGAAGTGAGACTTCGGTGAGAGCACTGAAGAAAGGGGTTTTGAATGCTGCATGCGCTTGCTGGGTCCCCTATCATCACCACCACTCTGGCATTTTATTTCAAGACAAGAAATATATTTTACCTTTCTGAGATTATTTTCTGGTCACAAGCCAACCATTGTGAACCTTGCAGTGAATCGCTGTATAGAGCACTTTAAAGGGATAAACAATTATAAAAATAACTTTGTCACAAGCACATACATTTTACTTTATTTAGTGATGTAATAAGCTTAGGGGCATATATCAGGTCCAAAACGGTCTTGGTCATTAATTTAAGCAATAAATCACAGGTCTTGCCAACAATGACGGCAAACAGATGCTAACAAGGAAATGTATTATTTAATATTGCCATGTGTTATAAAAATGTAAGTGTGTTTAAGACATGTCTTAAATTTTTATAATAATATGCATTTAATACATTACTGTTTTGACACATGCGGGAGTCAGATTTATAGATCCCATTCCTTAGCTGCTGCTTCTGTGAACACCAGACCATATTCTCCTGTGCTTTTTCAAGAGGAGAAACCTTTAAAGTGGCCACTTGCAACCATACATAATTGGATGTCTTGCTGTTTTGTAGTAAATAATGTCATCAATTGAGACTCATTAGGGACTGAATCTATACTTTGCCTAATCAGAAAAATAGAACATATTAAAATTAGAATTTTTAAAGAAACATCACAGTCTAAGAAAGTAGAGCGCTAATTTTTCTCACTCGTTTTGAACTGTTTTCACATGATAGCAAACAAAAAATTCTGATTAACAGGTTAACAAGTAACGTTCAATATTCCATCGTGTACAATAAACAAACTAAAAAAAAAAAAAAACAAAAAACAAAAAACAAAAAAAACACCTTACTTTTTTATCTTTAGGTAAGAACCCAAAATACCATACAATAATGTTTAAAAACACAACAAAACCAAAAAGGTGAATCTCCCTACCCACAGATTTGACAAACCATGCCATCGTGGCATGGACTTTGTACTGTTTCCTTCCAAAGCCACAGCTTTGTATTACATCCCTTTCCCAGTAAGTTGAACGTTCCCACACAAAGAGCTTCTAAGGACAGTTGGAGACTAAGAAATTCACCCAAAATCTACAGTTTTCTTCCTTTCTTTCTTTCCTTTCTTTCTTCTTTATTTTTTAAATGATATTTTATGCCAACAAGATGGCCATTCTGATAAAAAAGCAAATTTCTATATGCGTGCACATTATTTTATTTGCACCCCCTTTCAATCAGGTGCTCGCATGAGCTTCCCCCAGTGGTACAGGGAAGAGCCCGTGCTTTCGAACACTCGAGGAAGCGGTGCTTGGAGTATGGAAACTAAATTTTCTTCATTAAATCTACTCAAGCAGATATTAAAAATGCATTTAATATACTGGTGATGGTCGGTGGGCACCGCTGACTGTGACAGGCCAGTTACTGATGATGTGCCGTCAGATGGCCTTCTCAGCAGGCGCCTGGGTCTCAGGCTGCTGAAGGACAGCAATATCTTCCCCTGTGTGTAAGCTCTATTCATCTCCCAAGTATTTACGAAATCACAGGCCTCTGCGCACACAGCCCACATTTCGGCGTATGCTAACAAATGATGGATGGCCTCGTCAATGTGTTATGTCCTGAAAGCATGGTTTCCTGCCATCCTGATCATCAAACCCCAGTGCTTCGGAGCTGATCAGTCCTGGGGAATAGATTTTGCAGGCTCGATTAAAAAGGGAGAAGTTCTTTCCATGTGAGCCTCTGACACTCTCCTCAACTATTTGTTGTTCCAACCAATTATTCGAGCAGAATATTCAATAGGTGTGCAGACACTGTAACACCAGAGGCTTTTCCTAATGTTTGATAGGCTATCCTTTTATTTATGACAATGCAGTCAAGGCATCTGGTAGTGAAGGGTTTAACAGTGAAATTTACGTTTTAAAATAATCTTCCTTCTAGGTACAGCAGGCAAAGACCATAAAAATATTTTATATTATCACATCATACTATATTATATTATAATGCAAGTGGATTAGCCAACGCACTTCAAAGGAAATTCCGGGGATAGGGGGACCAACCTCTAAATCACAAGAGCCTTTTAAAACAATAACTCACATGAGTCCTCTTAATTACAATCTATATAAAGGCATACACCACTTAAAATTCTTCTGACAGTTCTAACGCTCAGTGACAAAGGTTCAACTTGTCAAAGGGAGAAAAAAAAAACTTATAAAACATATATTTTCAGTTCCAAGCTTATATATGTCAGCTATCTGTCCTAAGAGCCATAGAACGTTTTTATTTTTAGCTATATGGCTAGTTTATCTGTGAAAGAAACAATATCATGCTCATACCTTTCACTCAGAAATAACCTATGCAAAACCAGAAGAACTTAACACAATTAAAGAGAAAGCAGAGCTTTGAAGAAACAGGGTGCTATTTAATAGCCAAATAGTGTGCTATAGAAAAGCTTCTATCTATGCTTTCAATTTTTAATTTTTTTTAAATAACAGTGTGAGGGTCCCCCTTAGCCAACAGCTAAGCAGGCTGAGAAGCCCCTCCCTGCAGCTTAGGCCCCACCATGCCCTGCCATTCACCTCAACCTTAACCTTGAGATTAAGCTTGCTTTTATTGTGCACAAAGGTCACCTATATTAGGTCAAAATTCAAAGTCCCTTGTCAGAAAAAGCTGATATATTCCAACCTCTCCTACTCTATGCATCAAATTTTTCATGGTAAAGTCATACTGAGTAGACAGTTTATTCAGCAATTTATTGTGCCACTGTAATACAGTACAGAATACAATTGTCTAAAAAGCTATCGCATGAATAAAATATTTTTCATGACAATGTGCCAAATCTAGACTCCCTATGCACCTCCAGCAGAAATAAAGCTACCCAAAGTCTTAACACTTCAGAAGAGACAGGTGGCAAATAAGAGTCCCCAGACAGAGAATCTTGAGCATAATTATGGCTTACTTCTGCAAACTTGGGCTGCAGGCAACATTTTGTCAATGTCATTCAAGTTTTTAAATATTGTTTTTGCAAAGGGACAAAGATCTTTAAAGCTATTTTAACACTTTTATTTAAGCCAGTTGAACTGAAGTAGATCTAACTCTGAGAGCTTCTCCTGTGACCTAGAATAGAGCTATGGAATCTGTAATGGAGTAGAAAAGGAAGAGGGGTGAGGTCTTGCCCAAGTCATATCAATCAGCTATGAAATCAAAGAAATTAAAGGTTATCTTCAAAGGCAGCATTCTAGGACACAACGCATTAATACAAGCAAAGACTTAAGGAGTAATAATCTAGTTGGTTTATAAACTTTATGCAACTCTGTATTTTCCACTGGTCTTACACGGCATTGTCATACCAGTACTAGTATGACAACTGGCTGTAGCTCATTGGAAACACATTCTTCAAAGCTGATCAATGCCTGTATTAAACACTGGAACCAAAGTCCACACTCGGGTGATGACAGCGTCCACCATGTCCTGAAGATGTACCCCTAAGCACAGTCTTTGGGCTCCAGCTGCTTCCTGAGAAGCAGAACTCGGCAGCCAAACGGGTTCTCAGTCAACATACCAATAAAGCACAAATCATCTTCCTGTCAGGTTGAGAAGGACACACTCACTAGTGAGAACATACTTTGAAAATCCCCAGCTTTTAACATTCTGACTTACTCTGCCCTAAGTAGTGTTCATATAACATTACTATTTGGGCAAAGAAAAGAAAATCAACAGAATATGAAAGAAGATTTCACCACAAAAAAGGGAAAACATGGGAAATTGTTCAACAAAAGGGCTGGTGGTTAGGCAAAATCTTTTCACTTCTCATTTTCTAAGTCTAATTACTATAACCCCAAAAGCACCACAAAGAACATCCTTGAATAAACAATAGTAACAATAACAAGATCTGTGGTATTCAGGGTATCAAGAATGGTATTCACTGTGTTACATGTAATTTCATTTGAATTAGTAATAATTCCATTTCATCATATGTAAAGGTACTCTGTCAAGGGATGAAAAGACCCATCATAGGTTACCTGCCAAGAAATTCAAGAACTCAGATATGTATATTTATTTCCAGAAATCAAGTTCTCCAAACCAATTTAGTTAAGTCTTTAAAATTAAAAACTCTCGCAGCCTCACAGAGTTCGTAGTAATATGGTTGGGGCCCATAATTTACATTAGGATTAGCCAAGCAGGCCAAATTAGGTAAACCAACCAAGGTCTAGCCCAGGCTACAGCTCTCCAAACTGAACAGCACACCCAGATGGCTCAACCCCTGGGCATTCCATTTGTCACTCTCAAATGTAAAATCCTGCCCTGTACACTTAATTTTATTGGAAACTATACACTGTTGTATTCTTGTTATTTTTTGCATGTGCATGGGTGTAGTTTGCCTGTATACCTGTGTGTGTGTGTGTGTGTGTGTGTGTGTGCTGTGTGTCAAAGCCTGAAGCTGACACTGAAAGTTTTTCTGAACAGCTCTCCACTTTATTCATTGAAGCAGGGTCTCTTAATTAAACCTAGAGTTGATCAATATATTTAACCCAGTTAACCAGCTTACTCTGGGGTCGCCTGTCTCCACCCTCTGAATGGTGGGGTTATGGGTGGGCCACACACCCAGCATTTACATGGGTTCCAGGGGACCTGCCTCTTCACATTTACAGAGCAAGCATATTACCACTAAGCTACCTATCTCCTCAGCCCACTGTATTCTTTAATGACTAATAATTAGCAGGTAAGAAATAAGAAATATATCAGTTGAGTCTCTAGAAAACTGTACTAAATTAATTTGTAATCAATTAAGAATGTCCCATTGTCTTTCACTATAATTGCTGAGCAGGATATTCACTTCTTATGTTGAAATAGCTAGTAATTAAAAGTGTAACTCCTAAGCTTAAAGTTTCTTTAGAAATAACTTCTGACATGATAAGCCCTCAAGTATAACACTAGTGGAACATTTCCAAATCCCTGCTGCAAGGAACTATAACATCTTTAAATTTACCTAATCTATTTTGAAAGGGATTAATTTTCCTAAATGAGAAATCTCTAATATGGCTTTATAAAACAGACAAAAAGGGTCTTTCAGAGGCACTCTGTGGAAGGCTCCTGTCTTGTTGCCTCTTTTCTCCCTCTTCCGTCGTCTGTCCTGTTTGCCTTTCTCAATGAGGAATGATCATCTTACCCAGGGTCCTCCTTCTTGTTCAGCTTCTTTTATTTTTTTTTAATTTTCCATTTATTCTTTTTTATTATAATATTTTATTTTTATTAATTACAGTTTATACCCTTTGTATCCTACCAGTAGCTCCCTCCCTCTTCCCTTCACAATCCTACCCTCCCTCCCTCTTCTTCACCCATACCCCTCTCACATTCCACTGATAGGGGAGGTCCTCCTCCCCTTCCCTCTGATCCTAGTCTATCAGGTCTCATCAGGAGTAGCTGCATTGTCTTCCTCTGTGGCCTGGTAAGGCTGCTCCCCCTTCTTTAGGTGTACAGATTTTAGTATTATCCTATCGTATAGGTCTAATATAAGTGAGTAGATACCATGTGTGTCTTTCTGCTTCTGGTATACCTCACGCAGGATGATCTTTTCTAGTTCCCACCATTTGCTGCAAATTTCATAATTTCCATGTTTTTAATTGCTAAGCAGTAATTCCATTGTGTAAATGGACAATTTCTGTGTCCATTCCTCAACTGAGGGACATCTGGGTTGTTTCCAGGTTCTTGCTATTACAAATAAAGCTGCAAAAAACATGGTTGAGCAAATGTCCTTGTTATGTACTTGAACATATTTTGGATATATGCCTCGGAGTGGTATAGTGGGATCTTGAGGAAGTGCTATTCCTAATTTTCTGAGAAAGGGCCAGATTGATTTCCAAAGTGAAAACTTTGTACAAGTTTACATTCCCACCAACAATGGAGAAGGGTTCCCCTTTCTCTACCCAGCAGTGTATCAAAGCAGATGCTAAGGCTCATAACCAAACTTTGGGCAGAGTGCAGGGAATCTTATGGAAGGGGGAGATAGAAAGACCGGGAGGGAGCAGGAGCTCCACATGGAGACCAACAGAACCAAAAAACTGGGGCACAAGGATCTTTTCTGATACTGATACTCCAAGCAAGGACCATTCATAGAGATAAACTAGAACTCTTGCACAGATGTAGCCCAAGGCAGCTCAGTCACCAACTGGGTTCCCTAGTAAGGGACAGCGACTATCTCTGACAAGAACTCAGTGGCTGGCTCTTTGATCACCTCTCCCTGAGGGGGAGGCAGGCCTACCAGGCCACAGAGAAAGACAATGCAGCCAGTCCTGATAAGACCTGATAGGCTAGGGTCAAATGGAAGGGGAGGAGAACCTCCCCATCAGTAGACTTGGAGAGGGGCATGGGATGAGATGAGGGAGGGAGGGTAGAATTGGGAAGGAAAGAGGGAGAGGGCTACAGCTAGGATACAAGGTGAATAAACTGTAATTAATATAAAAAATTAAAATAAAAATGAAATAAAATCATTTATATGGAAAAAAAACAAGAAGGAATTTTTCAGATCAGTTCAATCAAATGTCCATTGTGAGATATATTACAATACCTGCTATTACTAGGGACTGTGAAGATGCAATGTTGGAATTTTATATCACACATATAAAGAGAAAAAAGTCTGATACAACAATAAGGATGCATGAAAGGCAAATGGAAGTGCTTTGAGTCCCTTTTCTGAAAAAAAAAAAAAAGTTAAGATAATGAGAATAAATTAGGTTAAGAAATTTCTGTTAAAGTCATCTTATAGAGCTAATGTGTAATACAAAAATGTCTTAAACTGTGGCATTTAGAGTTAAACAACTGCCTTTGGGTGGGTTCAAGGTTGGGGCTAAGGGAGGCCAAGGCTTGCATGATTTGCAATTTCTATAGTGTAAACACCCCCACCACAGACTTCTAGCTATCAGTGTGATATATGGGCTATAGGGTCTTGAGAAGACACTCAAAATCAACTCTCAAGAGCCAAGAAGAAACAGTTCCAGGACTCACTGGCCATCAGCCAAACTCAGCCCACAGACTTACTCTGTTTGGCCAGGAAAATGTTGGCCCACATGGTGTTTAAAAATTCAAGCAAACTGAAAACATTAAACACTCAGGATTTTTAGTTTTTCCTTTAAAAGGGGGGGTTGGAAGGTGGGGGAGTAAGACCTAGCCTGGATGCCTAAGGACAATCCCTGGCAGCAGTTCTGTCCACGGTCCTGCTGTGCAAAGCAGCAGCTGTCTGTCAGTGAGCAGAACCCTGCTTTTACTCTGGCACAGTCCAAACCAGGCCAGCTGCACTCACTCTCTTGTCACTGGTACCTGCCTGGCCACTGGTGTGGAAGAAGTCAGTGCCCCAACAGAAGGGCAAGCATGGAGAGCTCTGCCCACAGAGGCAAACACGGAGAGCACAGGAGGGACTTCTCTACAGGCTTCTGCATTTAGCGTTAAGGAACTGGACCAGTTCTAAATGCTACCTGAACCCAACACTAGTTCACTTTAGGCCACTGAATCCAAAATAACAAGAGCAGTAGCAGTGTTTACAATCTGTACATGTAGGTACCAAATGTGCCCACCACAGCACAAATAAAAATTCAAAATGCAAATTTGTGGTTAATGGTAATTTTGGTCTGTATATGTCCATATATTATTAGTTGGCTCCAGAGAAAACAGATCTGGATGACTTTCACCTTCACCTGTCAGGAAATGTGACTATGAGCTATGCTCCACCCAGGCTGAAACATGCAGGCTGCAAGAGTCTGTGGGGCTTTTTAATGTTATACAATGAAGTCTGTCTCACAGACCCAGTCCATTTGCCATCCTAGCTAAATGAGGCTTGAAGTGCAAGTTAGTATCAATTTTTATAGCTTTGCCTACCAATAGTATCAGTAAAAACAAATAGTGGAATAATATACCTTAAGCAAAAGATAGCAGCTCCAGAGAACTATAAACAGAAACAAAAAAGAACTGGGGGGAAAAAATGTATTGTCAGTCTAATTTCTTGTGTGGTTGGAGAGAAGCTGATTAGATGTTGCTTTTCCTCTAAGATCTTATCTACAAGCGAGGAATCTACAAGTCTTATTCCACCATGAGTCAGAGGTACTATGCTGCAAGCTGCAGGGTGTCAGGGAACTACAGTACACCACAAGAACAAATGTCAAACTGAGGGATCCATCTTCCTTCTCTATAGACCTGGTTCTGAGTACCTGAGAGGGATCACAAGTACGCATGATGAGCACTGACTCATAAGCCTGCTGTGTGCTCATCCTAATCTTTCATCCTGCATAGCTGATCTGAGGAAGCGGTGAGTGAACCTGCTGATAAGTGAGCTTAACCAAATGCTCTCATCCCACAGGTCTGCAGGCTCTGGATATCCTACATGATGCTAACTGAGAACCTGAGGATTTTCAACAGCCTTAAGTGATAACCCTTGTAAATGCACTGGGTCTGCTGTATCACCCATTTCCTCCAACAGAATAAACATAAGATTAGAGTCAGATTAGCTTATTCTTTCTTGTTCCAAGAGCAAAGACTAGGTCATAACAGTGACTTTTTTTAAAATACATGTAAGTTAAGGCGTGTAAGACAGGAGGCAGTGACAATGTACCAGGTATTTTAGACATGATTTCTGCTCCCAGGACAATCACAGAAAAAGACTAGGACCAACACGTGGTTGGAGAAAGAGTCAATAGTTCAATATTTGACTGAACAATAGCATCAAAAGACACGAATCTACTTTACTTTCTCTATAACTAAATTTCATTGTTTCAAAATATTTACTCTCACGTTCTTAAGTTTAGGGTGCTTTGTTGAATAGTTTTAATCATCCTTGGCAGCTGATCTACTACATTTCAAACATGTAAAAGAAAGAATTTCTAAGACATTTCAACATTTTGCTTAGAAATGAGAACTGTGGAATCCTCAGCTTGATTGAACCCCAAAATATATCAAGTTACAGTTTCAACATGACAGGAGGTTGAAAACATATATTTTCTGTTTGAAAGCAACAGTGAACAGAAAGACCACACCTCCACCAAGTAGCACACTCATAAGTATGTGAAACCATGTGAGTGGCCCTTGGCTTGAAGGGGGCCTTAGCTTCTGTTAACTAGGTGCCTCGTGAGAGCAAAGGAATAGAAAGAGATGACAAGTGGAGGAGGTATTAATTTCAGTGTGGCCAGGGAAGAGTAGATAGGTGATCAGCATGCACCCAGCTTTGTTTCTGTGTCCCCACAAACTGGCTCCCCACATAATCACCATCTCAAATGAGGGGTGCACAGAATATTCCCCTCTGGTGTCAAGTCTAAAGACCCCACAGTCTAAGATCCAGCTATCTGTTCTATTCCCCTCTTCTCCTCTAATTAGGATCCCACACCAACCGCAGTGTGCTCTATAAAGCAGCCCCACGTATCAGCCATTCAATATCCGTAGAAAAGAGAAAGATAGTTTCTATCATATGTTTGAAAACATTTACCATCAGTAATGCAATTAAAACAACAAGAACAACAAAAATAGTGTTTACCCGGCCTCTGTAAGGTATCATGATTTTTATATATGAAGGTCACTTTTCAGACTTAACTATAACATAGAACTTACATATTGTTCTGTCTCTAAAGAAAACTCAATCAATATGCAAAATTGCAATAAAAGGGTATAATAAAAATAATGGTAAATTCACTCCACATTTATTGAAAGTTAAACAATAAAATAGTATTGCCTCATACTTTCATCAATCTTTTTTCCATAAGGAAATATGTAATTTCTTTGCCATTCTCACACAGGTTAGTGTTGAGAAAGCTGAGGCACGATGCCTGAATACAGACTGAAAATGAATTCAGTATCCTAATAATATGAATAACCTCCCCCCAAAACTAATAAGAAATACAATCAAGATGTGAATGCTTCTCAGAAGAACGCTATCAGTTTTCCTAAATATCCCTTTACCAATAATCCAGGCTCACCTTAACTTTTCAGTGTTACAAATACAGAAGCATACAAGCATCTCATGAAAGCTAAAACTTACTCTAGAAAGTACAGAGGCCATATGTAAGGAAAATGACCTCCCAGAAAAACTGAAACCTAGCCTACAATACAACAAAATCAAACCTTGAAATCTTAACAGAATTTACAAAAAAATTAAAACAAAACACACTTTACAAGACTAATCCAGGGTATGCATACGCCAAATGATCATACGTACTTCTTAGACAACCCGTCCTGACCAATCTTTGCTATGGAAGCAAATCTAGATATCTGCAGAAGACATGAATTAACACTACTTTTTAATGTCTTGCAAATTAATCACATTTCTTTGCCAAAGCCACAGACAACATTTCAGGTTCAACAGAAGACTTTTTCTGCCCTTAGAAGTCATTCTCACCTATTATTCTGGAAACCAGGCTCACCACAACATTATCAGAGTGTAAAAAACTAACCACAAATTAAGAACCACCACTCAACTCAATTTCGAGAAACAAGGCCAACAGGAGTAATATTTCAGTTATGTAAACCAAGCCTAAGAGTATTAATTATACATCATAATGCTTCACTGTGATCCTTGAAAATTAGTGAACCAAAGCTAAAAACTTGTTCAATGTCACAGATCAACTATGCAACACTGAAACATGAAAGGCAAGGTTCTGATATTTGTTGAAACATCAGACATAATCAGATCTTAGTTATTCAGTATCACATCATCCACTGGTCCATATAAACATTTCTGTTTTCTGCTAATCTGCTGCCTTTTGTCTCAACGTGCGCATGTTTGCAGACATGTATTTACAGATATGTACAGCACTCAAATTTCCTCTGCTGTAGACAAAGGACTGCATCCTAACAGTACTCACACTCCCGGTCCTTACCCGTCCTATCAGTTCCACACTGTGCCCCCTGTTCCACCTGCTCTGTTTTAATTAGTGATCATCATAACCTTAAGGAAGTATAACAGGGAGCAGCAACAGAGTAAGATTTGGGAGGCAGACTCCACTTGAGTCTGAAACCTGTTCTTCCATTTACAAGTTCTGGGATGCGACTCCTTCTACAGCGAGGGAGCTTTGACCCACACTAACATGAGACAAAACCAGGTGGTATCCTAAGGACAAATGGTTACAGGAAGCAAGAACGTGGAACAGAGGACTCTGTCTGACAAGAGGTAACATCATAAATCACATCTTGCGAGGGGAACAGGGGCTGTTCCAAGGACAGCACCAGACCTTGACTGCACCAAATTAAACCTGGACACTTCCAAGAAACACAAATTAAGTAATACTTTGTGCTAGTCTGTAGCTGACCAGACTGGACCCCTAAGTCCACCAAGACCAGTAAATTCAACATAGGCAGAGGCATAGCAGAAGTACCCTCCACTCCAGTATCAAGAAGATGGCCAAGTATATTTTTTAAGCAGAAGGGACTTAGCCAGAGTTTTTAACTGCTAATTTTGAGGTCTTACTTGGAGCAGGAATTGAAGGCATTTTTATGAATGAATGGCTGCCCATGTTACTATCAAGAATGGGCCAACACCAAAAAACCATGTCTACAAATCTGAAAGGCACAATTAGAAAAAACAGAGCCCAGTATCTGGGATCAAAGATTCAGCAATGAAGACTAGACTAGATTTATGATCTCAAAATTTTGATGTGTAACTCATTTGAATAGCAACTGAATGATCAATGCAAGGTTAAGAATATCAAGAAACATGTGCCAAATAAATAATTTATTAATAAAAGAATTTCCAACCAATACATATCTCCTTTAAGAATCCTACTTGTGGCTAGGTGTAACAGTACATGCCTTTAATACCAGCACTGAGATGGATTTCTGTGAGTTAGCACTGGCCAGCCTGGATTAAAAAGTAAGACCACATCGTTAGATAGATAGATAGATAGATAGATAGATAGATAGATAGATAGATAGATAGATAGAACCTGTTCAAGAAATCTTTCCATTTCTAAAATTCTGAAATTCTATTATAGATACTAGTTATGTTTTAATCTGTTTTCCCGATACTCTAGACTATTTAAATTAATTATAACACATCCTATTGGGTTTTTTAAATCCAAAATGTGTTGTAAATAAAGTAAACACAAAGTGAATTATTATAGATCAAACATTCTAAGATAAAGTGTTGGAAAATTCTGCGAATACCATTGAAAATGATGGCCTTATTGGAGGGTTGTTTCCCATAAAATTACGATAGCAGACAATATTAGTGGGATGAATACTCTGACCTGACCTGAACCACTATTTGGTAAATATAATAACAGTGAAAGAGCCACTGATGAACGTTCACTTTCCTGGGAAAGAAGGTGTGATGAGAAGCATATCTCCAAAAGGCATTTACTGACAGGAGGGACAGCAACCTTACCATGGACACTCAGCAGTCATAACCGAACTATCACAAATGGTTGTGACTTCCAATAGTAATACAAGTGAAGTCACACGGGTCACATGTAGAAATGTAGACACGATACTCTAAGAAGGACATGTCATTTCTGGGGTGCAGTTGCTGAAACTTTCTACCATAAATTTGTTGGGAGAAGCAAGCAGCACTTAGAGGGAAACTTTGGAAACAATTGATCAGTACTCTCTCCAGACATATCAAAATCAAACAGGAAGCACCACATGCCAGAGAACTCCTAAGACATGATTAAAAAAAAAAAAAAAATGCAGAGTTCAAAAAAGATCTGCAAAGCAACTGAGTATATCATATTAAAACTGATTTTGAAATTCTGACAACTGGTCTAACAGTCATGCAAAACTGTTAACATTTACAGAACTGGACACAGGGAACTCTCTGGAATACCACTACACATTTGCTAGAAGTTTAAAATTATTTACAGAGGCTCTTTCTCTTCCGCCTCATCTCTCTGCGACCCTCTTTCCCTTCCCCTAATAAACCTCCCATGTGGAACCGGAAAAAAAAAATTATTATTATTTTTTTTCAATGCAGTTTATTCAGGAACATTGAACAATCCTCGGACCCCGGGGAAAGCCAGCCCACAGCTTAAATAGCCTCTGGGTAGCCAACCCAGGCGTGCCACGGGGGCAATGCAGATAGGTCCACATACATGGAAGCAAGCCAGATCCTCGGCCTTAGCCAAATGTGGAGTTGTTCGTGACAGAGAGCACTCACCATCGGGAAGGTGGAAGGCGGAAACCAGCTCCATCTTTAAGGCATAGCATTCCGCAGCTCTCTACAGTTCCCCCTTTTTGTTTTAGACGCATCAGGCAAGAGTAGAGGTCTGATCTCTGATATTAGAAATAAATTGGGACTTTGCACAGATGTTCATTTAGGTGTCATCCACCCAAAGAGCATCAGACCCGTCCGATACCTTTTTCTCAGAGGCGGGACCTGGGGTATCAACCCGCATGCAATCAGACATGCTCTTCTCTGGGTCCAAAGCGGCTGACCCTGAGTGCAGTGCTTAGCCTCGCATCCTGAGCGTATCATTTTAGCTAAAAAAAAATTATTTACAGAGACATATAATATATATAAATAGAATGTGCAAGAAGCGTATTAGCAACCTATATATATATATAGTAGTTATGTATAACCATATATATAACATAAACATGGTATGTATAGTCCTGACATCAGGCATTGTCATTTAGCTTTATCACATCTTAGAAGTTCTCCTGTATGTTCTGTTTCCTTGGGAAAAACAGTTGATTGGGCTGCAAGTATCTTCCTGAATCTGAACCAGAAAAGAAAGTACAAAATGTAGATATAAAATACAGCCCTGACAACAGCTTTAGGTAGTAGACTCACACAATGCATCTGATCTGCTAATGACAGAAAGATCCACTATTATTAAGCTGCAGGGAGGAAAAGAACAGAAGGAGGGTGGACTTCAAAGTATCAAGTATTAGAGCTCACGAAGTTCCACCTCTTCACATTAAAGAATGCTGGGAACTCCACCCAGAGCCTATCCATGCTGGGGAAGTATTCTATGACTGAGCAATATCTCAGGCTAAAGAGAGGATTCTAAGAATAGACAGGTAACGAGGAGTGCCTAAATTCAATGAGGTGGCATGAGATTTTGAAATTTCAGTCAAACCAACAAAGCCAAAAGAAAGTGAGGCTTCCCTCAGGACATATGGAATATGAATAAAAGTAATGGTGAGGAAAACTTATTTTGCAGATATTAAAATGAACTGCAACTGGGAATACTAAGAATTTAAAGCTGGGTGTGGTAGCACACGCCTTTGATCCCAGCACAAAGGCAGAGGGTAGGTAGATCTGAGTTCAAGGCCAGCCTGGTCTACAAAGTAAGTTCCAGGATAGCCAAAGATACACAGAGAAACCCTGTCTCAAAAAAAAAAAAAAAAAAAAAAAAAAGAATTTAACAGTGGGCCAGGAGTGGTGGTACACAAACTTTTAATACCAGCCTGGTCTACACAGTGAGACCTTGACACCTAAAACAAAAGCCAGGTGTGGTGGTGCACACTTTTAATCCCAGCACTTGGGAAGTAGATCTCTGTGAGTTCAAGGCCAGTCTGATCTACATAGTGAGTTTTAGGACAGCCAGGGAAATATAGAAAGACCTTGTCTCAAAAATCTAAAATGAAAAAAAAGAAAGAAAGAAAGAAAAAGAAAAAAGAAGCAAAATTTGAAGTTCAAGGAAGTTAAAATCAGAATACTTAAAAGCAAATGAGAAAACATCTACAGCAAAAAAAGACATTTTTAAAAAACCAAATACTCCATGAAAAGATAGGCATAGAACACTAAGTGCCTCTGTTAAGGCAAAAAGAAAATTCAGTAGACAAAAACTGTTGAAATAACTTACAGCTCACTGTAATTTTAAAAGCACTAGGTGTGGGTACAGGCCAATGATACAGTCTCTTCTTGCATGGACTAAAACCTCGACTTGATCCCAAGAAAAGAGGAGCAAAGATAAAAGGAGCTAATACAAACTCAAATTCCTAGAAGTCATTCTTAATTCAACACAGTAAAGACTAAACTAAATAAAGACTGCTCAACACTGGCAAGAGTTGCAGAGACAGTACCATGTCGTGCAGGTGAGAGAACGCGCAATCTTCTTGATACTCACTTGTCAATACCCATCAACATCCTTCAAAAACAAATATGCTCTGATTTCAGTCAGTTGTTGTGTTTCAAGTGTAACCAAGGCCTCCTGGAGTCCCCAAGTACCTCACAGGGCTCTACAAGGTCAAAGCTACTTTTTTTTTTTTAATTATAAAATATTATTTCCCTTTCTATTCTATTGACATTTGTACCTATTACATACCACAGTGGGTAAATTTCAAATTTTTAAAATGTGTTTTAATAGAAACAGAATTATATCACTTTCTCTTCATCCCCTTCCAGCTACCCTCCCTTGAGACCCATACCCTACCCATCCCTCAAGTTGCTAGATTCTTTACCTTCCAATACCCATCAACAAATTGAGGCTGGGATACTACAGACATATTCAAACTCATGTATACAAAGCTTAAAAATAAAATTGCTATTTCACTTTAGAATATCCACTATCCAGTGCTATTAAATCAAATCCTCTTAAAATTCTGTACACTGAATTTAGAAGTAAAGACGAAGACAATTTACCAAGATATGGTGGTATCTCCATGGAGGAACTCACCCGACTGAAAGCTGAGCTAACCATTTCCCCCCAGGAAAGATAATTCATTCTTGAATAAACAATGAATAAAATACGATTATTCAGATTTGGGTATCTGGCAGGCATTTTTCTCAGATATAAATGACATGAGCCTGTCATTTCAAGGAAAACAACCAATAGCATGTGTTGCCAATGATAAAATTTGAGGTTTCAAGGGAAAATTCAAATATTAGAAACCTCATCTCCATCACCATAGCTTGACAGCATCAAATCTTACAGACTTCTAATGAGATCAGCAAATATGGTATATATATATATATATATATATATATATATATATATAGGTACATATATGTATGTATATATGTATACATATATATAGTAGAATAAAAAGTGACATTTGGAAGGTTTGTATGGTTCAAAACCAATATTGTATAGTAAAAGACCCACTAACGTTCAAACCAGGCCAGGATTACAATGCAAGAAGGCAATAAGTCTTTGATGGGGTTTCTTAACCCACATTACAGTCAGCCTTCAAGAAACTATCATTTCTTAAGGTTTTTAAAATTATTGTTGTTGTTTGTTTCCAAGACCAGGGTTTCTCTGTGTAGCCACGGCTGTCCTGAACTCAAACTCACAGCAATCTGCCTGCCTCTACCTCCCTGAATGATGGGATCGAAGGTGGGAGCCACTACACCCAGTTAGATTTTATGTAATTAAAACATTCAGTCTTTTTTTTTTTAATCCACAATTATCTAAACAAACAAACAAACAAAAAAACCTATTAAGTTACTCTTCTCTTTTGCAACTGCATATGAGGCTG
The DNA here is from genome assembly GCF_030254825.1 of Meriones unguiculatus. Classification (NCBI taxonomy): domain Eukaryota; kingdom Metazoa; phylum Chordata; class Mammalia; order Rodentia; family Muridae; genus Meriones; species Meriones unguiculatus. The sequence continues at coordinate 25,983,608 of NC_083365.1, forward strand.
GTGTTTCTTGTTACGCTTTCTTTCTTTTTCTGTGATGATGTGTACCTGTGTATGACCACGCCTGTGGGTGCACTCATCCATGTGTGTACACGTGGTGGCCAGATCCACATCAGGTATCTTCTCTTTTTGAGACAGGGCCTCTCAGTGACCTCCTCACTGACAGGGCTTCCAGTGCAACCCTCCCCCCTACAACAAGGTCAGGTGTGTCATGACACCAGCCCATGTGTTAGTTTGCTTTCTGCTGCTACAACAAAACACCATGGCCAAAGAGGCAACTTGGGGAAGAAGGGTTTATTTCTGCTTATGGTTGCAGGCCATCGGGAAGGGGAATCAGAGCAGGAGCCTGGAGGCAGGAACTAAAGCAGAGACCATGGCAGGGACAATGCTTACTAGTTTGCTGCCCACAGCATGCTCAGTGTGCTTTCTTACACAATGTGCGACCACCTGCCCAGGCTCCCGCAGTGGGCTGCACCTCTCACGGCAATCACTAGTCAAGAAAAATACCCCGGAAAAATGTCTGCAGGCCATCTGATGGAGGCATTTTCTCAACTTGAGCTGCTCTGCTTTTCCATGTATGCTGGGGCTCCCCAGGTCCTCATATATGCTTAGCAACCATTTCACTCATTGAGCCATTTTCCCAGTGCCTCCTGTTCTCCTTTAATCAGCACCATATGACAACCAGTTAAACGCAGAAGCTGATGCTGTGTCTTGTATTTAGGGCAGCCATTAAAGAAATTCACTAAATTATATTTGTCTTGACCTTTTGGAGAATTATGGCTATTATACATAAAATATGTTAACAAGTAATACACTGACTACTTTCAAAGCAAATTTAGAGGTATTTTATTTGTTTTCTCAGCTTTAATTTATATTTTAGTAAATATTTACAAGTATAACCATACAAAGACACAAAATATATTAAAAAAAAAGGAAGAAAGAAAAAGAGTGGGGCTGCTGAGATGGCTTAGTAGATCAGAGCCCTTGTCACCAAGCCTGAGTTCAACTGGCAGAACCCATTTGGTGGAAGGACAGAACAACCCCAAGTTGTCCCCGTACACACACCTTGACACATGTGGGCTCAAAGGCAACCGAAACTGCCCAGCAATGTATACATTATACATGATATATACCTGGTTCTTATATCTTTTCCCTTGGGTGATCAGCCATAGAGAGAACTCAAAAAAAATGTTAAAGACAATAATTAAATTCCCACTTGTCAACTGTGTTCTTGGACAGTGACCATGATAAAATCCCCTGGCTATGAAAGGATACTATCACCCTTAAGTATGGACAATACTGGAAAGAGAGCCTTTCTGATAAGAGACTAGAAAAATTAGTCTACTAAATATCTGCCTATAAAAGATAACGTTTTAGTTTTTATTGACACCTGTTATCCAATAACTTGCCTTTCTCAGTGAAACATCTCTGTGATGACATACAGTGAAGGCTATGTGTTATAGATAGAAAGCTCTCCACTGGGGGTAACTATGCTCAATACCATAACATGGTTTTGAATAAGAAAAAACAAAAAAACAAAACTGTGTACAAAATGTTTTGCACCATTTGACATAGTAGCTGTGATAACCTAGTTGTCCTGAACAGGTTCCTCAAGTAATGTTTGGGTCTCAGTTTTCAAATCTTTGGAATGAAGACCTGTTATTTAAAGTCTAAGAGACCTTTCCTAGCCACCAGGATAATCCTAAAATGCCACAGCAAAGTAAAGAGAAAAGTTTGAAGCTCACGGGGAGTATGTGTATGCATAATGAGAAGCCTTCAGACCTGGAGGTCCAAACGGCCAGACTCAGAAGTATAATCCCTATAACTAATGTCCTCGACTATATATTACGAACCTTCTCGTTGCAGAGTCAACAGCCCAAGGTCCTCTTTAAGCCTGGGCTCTCTTGTTTGTCACCAGTTGCAAACCTGAGTGGGTCCCCTGTTTACCCTTGATCTACCACCTCTAGGTGTCTATGCAAATTAGCAGCAAGCTAGTCTGATGAACCTCCAACTCGCATTTTTACTTTGCAAAGACCCCATTTCAATTATTCATTCATAGTGTCTGTGGATTAACCCCTGGACATTTATGAAGCACCTACTATGTGTACTTCCCCAATACGTATCAAGTTTCCAAGAAATACCTGTTGACTTTAATTCAATTGCAAGGCCTGGAGAGGCTCCAGGTGTCTCACCCATGAAGTGTTCTGTATGGTAAGCAGATGAAAGGGAAAGTGTATCCTCGTGATCCTCCCATTTTTGTATGACATGTGGCTCTGCTAGGGTGGCGGAACTGGGCTGAAGGGAAAAGACTGTGAGATGGTGACTTACCTGGGGAACCTCTGCTTCAGCTTCCTCAGGCTCTGCCTGGTGGGCGGTACAGACACTAGGCACTGGGCTATCTCCTCGTACTGGGCTTTGGTTAGTATCATATTAGGCCCAAGGGGGGTGGGGGGATCACCCTTGGGTTCGTGCAGCCTTGGTACCAGGAAACAAGGGAAGGGCAGAGCGCAGCGCGGCCCGGGGTCCTCCTCCTTAGCTAAACCCTGTACCCCTAAAGCACACCCCCTATCTGCACGGCGGGGCGGAGACTTGTCGCGTTCCAGGCTTCCCCTCCGCGGTAGAGGCGGGCTGTAGACCTCTGTGCGCCAGCAGAGCGTACTGAGCAGCCGCAGTGAGCCGGACCGAAGGCACCCAGCCGCCATCTTAGGTAAGGGCAGAGCAACCAGGAAGTGGCGGCTGCGGACCGGAGACTTCATAGTCTTTAGGGGCAGGTGTTCCCCAGCCTCACATCCCTGAGATCGGAACACAGACGCTCACTGGAGCCACACTGACAGTTGCGAGTAACCCGGGGGGCCTGTCGCACAGGTCCAGGGGCGGGTATCACAGACGGGCCTCCAGCCTTGAGCCGGAGCCCCGGAAGTCGTCTGCCGGAGCGCGGGATTTGAATTTGTTTCCAGGCACGCCCAGTTCTCGCCGCTCTGAGCTGGTGGCCTGCAGAGAAGCAAGGTCTTCGGTGAGCAGAAGCGGTGGAGGGCGTCTCAGCAGGCCTGCAGTTTGGCTTGTGCTGGGAAAGCCCTTCAGGCGCCCTCGTGGAAAGCAATGCTCTTTTTGTAGAGAACTTAGGAATGCTGCATCTTAAAACAGCAGGCAGCAGATTGTCAGTTTCGCCCCCTAACTCCTCAAGAAGTTTATTCCTGCCCACTAAAATAGTGGGCGCCCAATATCTGTGGAGATGGATGGACCGCGGAGTTACTGTTTTTATAAATGGACCACACCACTCCTCAGTCAAATTAGAGCATAGGCCCCTCTAATTCCTTTTTCATAAACCTTTGCTTTCTAAGATGGACATATGTCGTGTCTGTTCTCTCCAAATTTAAACACTTTGAGCAAATGGAAGAAAACCACATTTAAACGGTTTATGGTGTCTTTCATTTGAAGTAAAGCATAAGTTGGAAGGTTGGCTTGGGTGAGACCCCTTTGATGAATTCCTCAGTCCATCAAAGCTTCAGGTGCTTTAACTATAATAAAGTTTAATTCATGAGGCTGGTTTTAAGATTAAATAAGGTAGTCTGTAGCTATGTTATGAAATCGTGCTGGCTGTCAGTCAACAGATGAGAGGGAAAACGAAGTTTGGTTTACAAACACAGTCATAAGGAATAATAGAGTGATGTCATATTCTGGGAAAAGGACTCAAATCTTTTGTGTTTCCTCTCATTTGTGGATTTTACATAGATCACAAATACACATATTTACACACATACATAATATATGTATACATATGTATATATACATTTATATGCAAGAAAGCAGAGAAGACTGAGAAAGCAATAAGATTGGGGGAGTGTGTGGGTGTAATATGCATGAAAGAATTTATATTTGTGAAGTATCACTATGTTTAATGATCATATGCCAATTAAAAACAATAAGACAGTAAAAATATACTTAGCATAGCATCCAGCAGATAGTCTATGCAAAATAAGTAAGGTAAGTAGTAAGTTGGTTAACTAAACTGGATAGGATGTTTATTAGATAGTGCTGTGTGAGTTCTCTTGTAAAGACTCACTTAATCCCCATAACTTCCCCTGGTGCAGGTTCTGTCCCCATTATTGCCCCGTCCTTCCTTTGTACAGGGTGAACAAAGGCATAAAAGGTCAAGGAACTTCACAGAGGTCATGAGAACAAGTAAATAGCAAGAGTGGGGTTCAAGTGAAAATTGGTATGTGGTGTTGCCGCCTCTCAACAATGCTTAATCACTTCATCTAATAGTCAGTCTTTTAAACCCAAAGGTTAAGGTTTTCTTTTTAAAGTAAAAACTCTAATTTAATATATATATATTTTCCCTAGAGGGGAAAAAGATCCCTATATATATAGGGATCTTTTTCCCCTCTAGGTTTTACTACTTTATTTTCTCAAGAGTTTCAAAAGTCCAGTACCAACAGTGGATTGAGCAAGCATTGCTAGTTTCTAGATCTTTACATCAGAATGTTTCTTCCCATATGCTTTACATCTAGCTCTGGTTGTGTGACACTAGTACATAACTGTTATTTATGGCAGCATAGCCTGGAGTTGCCACCTGGCTAGTTTGCTGCTGACCCTGCCGTGACTTTTCCATGAAAGCTGACTGACGAGAAACAGACACCACTTGGTTCCCCATTCCTTTCCCCTTCACAGCTTCACTCCTTCCAATTCACAGCCATCGGATTTTTATAGAAAACATCAGTTCAAGGATGTTTGCACTAGTTATTTTTATAGTAACTCCTCTCCTTGGCTCTTGTCCTGCACTCACCCTCACAACCCTTAAGGAAAATGCCAGGTTTGTTTTTGTGTTATTATTTTTAACATGCTGGCAGCTTACTATTTTGACCTAAATCCAGTAGATTGTTTAAAGTTAATGTTGGGAGAAAAGGAGAGTTATGTTGCTGTTTTCATTGGCAGTGACAGTAGCATTGTTTATTAAGTATAAAATAGAAGTTGGGCAGAACTGTTCTGTCGTGACTTGGTTGGCTTCTTTTTCCTCCTAAAGTGAAATGCTTAGAGTTGGCTAAGTATGCACATGAGGCCTACTTTCTTCCTGCTTCTGTCCATTTTGTTTTATCTTCTCATCACAGCCTTGTGTCCCTCCTCTGCTATTGTTTATTTTAGGGCTTTCTCTGCATGCCTGAAGTCTGTGCCCCTCTTTCTCAGTCAGCCAGAAATACCATTTCCCCATTAAGTGATGGAGGACTGTAAAATAAAAGCACAAAGCTAAAAATTAAACAAACACAAAACCATCCTGGCCAGCCACCTGTTTGGAATTGGCCATGGAATGTCCGATCTTAAACAACTGACAGACTCCTCTCATCCCGAATGCTCTGACTGTAAGCAAAGCAAGGGAGCATTTGGGTCTTATCTGAAAGGAGAAAAAGAACCTTAAAAATATATAAGGAAAGCATAATAAGGGGGAAAAATAAGTAAAGCCTGGTTCAAGATCCTGGAAAAATCTACAGTTGCACAAAGGGGAAGAAGTTGAGCATATTTTCTTGGGCCAATCCCTGGATGATATAAATATTGAACATAGGAGGGATGGAGTGTGGAGGGGGGCATGTGGTCCTTTCATGAAGAGTTCTAATACAAAGGGTTAAAATTAAGAATGTTACATGCCTGAGAAAAAGTATTTATACTGGAGCAAAGAGTTCTAAGCAGAGTTAAAGAGTGCCTGGCCTTGGAAAGACTCAGCCACGGTTTCAAACGGCCTACCAAATCTAATTCATGTTGTTAAAATCACGGGCATACTAGTTTTATTATATTGAAAACTCTGGTTCTATTCATGGGGTCTCTGTCAACATTCACACTGACAACTTTAAAGAATAGTAATTGGAAATGTACTAACTGAACATGGGGAAAGAAGAATGCAAATGTTTTCTGAAAACATATCATAGGCAATTATTATCCCATTAATGCCTATGTTTCTGGATCATCACAGCTACTCTGTTCAGTAAGGCTGCTGGTTTATATATCGGAAACTGAAGCAAGATGTCTCATCAGTTAAGAATGCTTGCTGCTCTTTCAGAGGACCCGGTTTGGTTCCTAGCAGCTGCATGGTTTCTCACAACCATCCATAGTTCCAGTTCCAGGAGAAACAAACATGATATCCATGAGCACCAAGCACACATGTAGTGTATATACATACATGCAGGCAAAACACTTATACACATAAAATAAAGCTTAAACAAATAAAGTTTATCTGGAATGTCTAGCTGCTAAACTGTAAAACCAGGATTTGAACCCAAGATAATCTGACTCTGAGATACCACCCTCTGTATCTCTATACTTTTTCACCTTTTGGTGACAAGTCATTTCATCCTAATCTCAAAACACTAAAAGCTTCCGATAACCAATGAAGATTAAACAAAGCCCATTGAAATGAGGGGAGAAAAAAAAGAAAACCTATAAAAAGACAAACCAACTGTAAAAAGGACGAGGAAGAATGAGACCAAATGCTGGTCTCTTTATGGAAGTCAGTGGGGAAGGTCTGTAAAATCAATGGCCTGATTCCAGAGGAAGGCCGGATGTCCATGGGGCTTTCACCGAGGTCGACTACAAACAGAAACTGTCCCACCTCCATGCAACTCAGGGCAACACCTCTCTGGGTCTTTGTTGTTAACAACCACTGGGGCACTTCCCAAAGGTAGGAACTGTAGGTGTCTTCTATTCGCTTAGTTACGGTAAAACCTTCCAAAAGAGCATTTCTCAAACTACTGATGTGAAACTCCCTATTTTTTTCTTCCATTTATAGCAGACAAATTATTAAAATAGGATCGAACATGATTTTTTTGAAAAATGAAATTTGAAAAGATAGAGACAAGCCAGCAATTTGTTAAGATGGGACTCAGTAGAACATCATGCTTTCGCATTCAAAACTTTAATGCTTTCTGTATTCAGATACATAACAAAACGTTAACAACCATAGCTCACTTATAGACCACATTTTTTTTCTTTATTATTATTATTTTTTTACACTTTATTCACTTTGTATCCCCCCATAAGCCCCTCCCTCCTCCCCTCCCGATCCCACCCTCCCTCCCCCTTCTTCATGCATGCCCCTCCCCAAGTCCACTGATAGGGGAGGTCCTCCTCTCCTTCCTTCTGATCTTAGTCTATCAGATCACATCTGGAGTGGCTGCATTGTCATCTCCTGTGGCCTGGTAAGGCTGCTCCCCACTCAGGAGGAGGTGATCAAAGAGCAGGCCAATCAGATTGTGTCAGAGGCAGTCCCTCTTCCCATTACTATGTAACCCACTTAGACACTAAACTGCCATGGATTACATCTGCGAAGGGGTTCTAGGTTATCTCCATGCCTGGTACTTGGTTGGAGTATGGGTCTTTGGGAAGACCCCTGTGTTCAAATCTTCTAGTTCTGTTGCTCTCCTTGTGGGGTTCCTGTCCTCTCCATAACCTACTATTTCCCACTTCTTATATAAGATTCCATGCACTCTGCCCAACAGTTGGCCATAGAGTCTCAGCGTCTGCTTTCAGAGGCCCTCTGTGGCAGGTTCCTAGGTTGTTTCCTGCTTTCTTCTTCTTCTTCTGATGTCCATCCTCTTTGCCTTTCGGGATGGGGATTGAGTGTTTTAGTCAGAGTCCTCTCTCTTGATTAGTTTCTTTAGATGGACAGATTTTAGGTTTATCCTATAAGTACAGACCACATTTTAAGCACTACTCTATCTTTTCAAGTCAATACCGAAAACCATATACTCCCAAAAAGTGCTAACTGCAGAATCTAGAGTGTCACACTTTCCATGACCTCTTAGTTGGGAATATAACTTGTTCCTTTTAGACTTCTGTACCTCCATCGTTATTATTATCGCCATTGTTCCATTGTGTTTCATTCTTCTCCAGTGATGCACAGTTAGAAAAGTAACAGTATAAAATCTTTACAGATTAAGTAATTTGTATTTATTTGGGCTAGGAATGTGGTTGAGAAGTACAGCACTTGCCTAACATGCCCAAGATCATATACAAATAAATAATTTGCACCTTATGAAATTTGCACCATGTGTTTTTACAGCACAAAGCCTCGGTTCTTCTTTAGACTATAAGCCCACAGTCAGAGCTATTCACCTTTTTTGTTTCAATCACAGTCATAATGTATGGGAGCATGACAAAAACTATGACTTGGCATTTGCCCATTTACCATCACCATACTTGAGAAGAATAAAGAATAAAAGTGGTGTTTTTGCAGGGATAATTCCTCTTGGGTGTTTATATTATAACACAGGAAGGTACACGAACTGGTGTGTTGGGGAAAGATTGAAGCCTCCTAAACGTTGTCCTTAAGCTCATCGGGGACTTGCAGATAATTCACAGGCAATTTGTGTCCCCTATTCCTGCAGGACCAAACCTCAGATATAATTTCTGCAGCTGCCAATCATTCTTCTTGTCCCCAAGACCGTTCTGCAAGAATACATCGTATTCTAAGGAATGTCTCCCATTTATAAATTCAGAAAGGAAAAGAGCAGGGCTGATAGAGGGCTTCTGCTCAGGTGGAAGAAGAGGAGTGAAAGGCAGGAAATAGTCTTCCCCTAATAAGCACCCCTTTCAATAGAAGCTTGAATTGGAGGTGTATGTCAGAGAGGGATTAGTGCTAAAACTTTTCGTTTAAAGCATTACCCCCTCCTGCCATCCCACTAGGTTAGACTTTGAAAAGAGAAGGTAAGATGCCAGTCAAGATGTATAACCCATTCTTTCTCAGTGATTGAAAGGTAAGAAAAGGAATTCCTTCCTAAGTAAGAATAACAGTTATAATCATAATAGGCACTGATCTTTTAAGAAAATGAAAAGCACATTATATCACTGTCTAATGTATTTCTCTCACAGACTCTGTAATTTGTATAATTATTCTTATCTGACGTATGGGGAAACTGAGGCACAAAATAGCTTGCAAATTCAACCAGTTTCTTTAGATTTAATTTTAAAAGATGAGCCTACATAGGACTTTTAAGAACTTAGCTTCTTTTTTTATAATCAGAAAAAAAGATATATACTTCTCTTAGCCAAAAACATAACCTCAGATATTCTGAAACATCCGAGTTCCAGAACTTGAAAATCTACCACTGGCATCACTGGTGCCATTCCTTCCACCCAGTTTTAACTCTTTTTCTTTACTAGATAAAAATCAGACTACATACATAACTTGAGTCCAGTTACAGCTAACTTACATTACAATGAAAGGAAGCTATCCTCATGAATGCTTGGTAATTAACCTTTGCTTCATATGAGGGACAGCATAGTAGGTTTCTGAAAGTAGAAGATAGAATCTCTAGTCCTCAGCTAGTCCGCAGCATAGCTGCATGAGGCTAAAGCATCTTTATGCTTCATCAACTAGCTATCGTTCCATGAGAGAATGGTGTCATAGATGCTCTGAACAAAACAGAGATTTTACTAACTCAGGGAGAACTTTCCCGGGCATTCCATTCACAGCGCTGTGATTGGCATTGTGTCACCGAGCCTCCTACTGTGTATGCATTCTGACAGTCAGTATGTTGACAGAAGCCACTATTTTTTTGTTTTGTTTTTTGGCATGATGAGGGCATATAGCTGGACATCCAGATTAACCATAGTTATGAAACAAATGTTTTGCACTGCTGAGGACACAGTCACTCTAGATGCCAGTCCTCATGCCAGAGAGCTTAGGTTTCCATTTCTCCTTCAAGCATGCTTAAAGGCTTAACTTAGTATAGAGATGAGCAGGGAATAACAGAAGGAAGATCTTCATGAACACTTATGCTCTCCACAAATGGGCATTCTCACAAATATACACGAAGCAACACTTGAACTATTTGCACAGACAAGATTAAAAAATGCAAATGCTAACTGCATCAAATCCCTTTAAGAAAAGAGTTGTAAAAAAAAATCATTCTTTGTTTGATCATTCATCCATCTATCCATTCATTATTTACTGAGAAATACCATGTTTCAGGAATTATTCTAAGCCCTGTATATTAACAGTACACAGGACTGACCATGACTTTGTATCAAAATGAGAGATTGTTTATCAAAAGATTACTTGCTTGATGTTTCTTTTTAACACTAGCTAGAGAGAAGCAAGATGATGAAATGCATCCCTTGAGCCTAAAAGAATCCCATACTAAAAAGAAAAGTGCTAACCAGGGCTTTATTGGATAAACTGACTTAAGTGGAAATTTAAATGATTGATTTATTAAATCTTAAAAAAATGAATAATGCAAGAAAATACCCTTCCTATTAGTAGGAGCCACCCACTGAAATATCCATAAGAAAAGACCCATGGGTTAGCTGAATCTAGAAAAGCATACCAAAATAAGGGCAGTGACAGAGTTGATGACACTTTGAGGGTAGTAAAATGTCAGCAGCACTTACTGACTCTAAAGGATATATGGCCATTTTGCGCTTTTTCTTTTGTAGTATTTCTATTTTGCAACATGGTTAATCTTGCGACTAATTCCAAGTTAAGCTAAAAAGTTCTTTTGCATTGAAAAATGAATGAGAACATAGTGTCCTTAAATCACATCACAAGCTCCCCTCATTCCTGTTCGATTTAAAGATATTGGTTGACATGCCACTTTTCTCAGGACCCCCGAGACAGGCTTGTATTGCCTAATTGAGACTCACAGTTTAACTGAGGCAATATGTTCAAATTCTCTTCATCTACCTCCCCCAGTCATGGGCCATATGTACTTTTTTTGTTTTGCCCAAGTAGCTAATTATTTCTTTTTATATCTATAGGAATGATTAATGTAGAATTATGCCGCCCTCTATGTAATTGGTATTCATACTCTCTGGACTAATAAGCACCCTGATGATTTCAGACACATGATAAAAATGGAAAATGCCAGCACATTATCCCTTTAAATATATCCCTGTATGTCTTAGAATGTCGTGACAGCCTAACTCCTACCTCCCTTCTTGTCTACCTGGCTTGTAGCTTTCCTGTTTTTCTTTCTGCCTTGGATCCTTTCTTTTCCTCCTAAGGGTCAGACAGTTCTCCCAGATGTGTCCCCCACCCACTTCCCTCACAGATATATAACCCCAAATAAATCTCATCCCTTTCCTGTCAAATTCTGTCTTGGCATCTGCTCCTTGGAGGACCTTAGGCTAACATGGCTCCCTGTCTTCAGTGGCACACATACAAGTAACACAATCACTTTCCTGGATATGGATGGTTCCCAAGCTGTCATCAGCAATGCATCAAGAATTTTCTCCAATAAAAGCCTTCTAATATTTATGAGACTAAACTTTGATGTCGGGGGGAAGAATGGGTTAGGCGATCTTAATAGTTAATGAAAGCAAATCTCTACCCTGGTGACATATATATTACACAGTACTAGGAGCAGACTTGTTTGTTTTTCTGGATTCTTCTTTTGTAAGGACTGTGCCAGCTCTCTGTATTTCTGAAGACAGACGGCAAAGTAACGAAATGCCAACTTGCTTGATTGTATCAGATTCCTGTTTGCTTCCCAAACAAGACTGAAATTTATACCCAAATGACCTGAATTCAAGTTCAGCTCTATCTGAAATCCTCCAGGCTTGCATTCATTATTACTCAGACATCCACAAGTAACTAACTTCATTTTGCTTTTCTCTTGGATAACAACTACTTTTCATTCTTGCGTTGTGCTCAATGTGTAATAATACAAAGAGAAATCTTGTCCTAGCTAAGAGGTCCAAAATTATCTTTTTGATTCCAAAAGGGTCCGTTGGGGAACAAAAAAAAAATGAGTTGTAATATGCACACTATAAATAGTACCAGTTTGTTGTTATTGGTTTGTTGTAGTTGTGGATTTTATTTCCATTTGTTTTGTTCTTCTTGTTGTTGTAGCAGGATCTCACCATGTAATTCTAGCTGTCCTGGAACTCTCTGTGTAGACCAGGTTGGCCTTAACTCACAAAGACCCCCTACCTCTGCCTGCTGAGTTCTGGGATTAAAGATGTGCACTGCTAGACCAGCCCATCCTCAATTTCTTAATCTTTGAAGCTGAAATTCATTTTGATATATGCTTGGAGGTATAACTATAATTTAACTTTTCTTTGGCTTTCTTTTCTCTTATTCTGTGCTTTCTGGGTGCTGGGATTAAAAGTCCACACCACTACACTCAATAAAGTTGCAGTTTTGTAAGCTTTCATAAATATATGCTCATAACCATGACATAAAACTAATTATCTTCATTAAAGCTTCGTTCAGTTTAAACAATTACTGCTATAGAGTTCAGGGAGTCTTACGGAAGAGTTGGGAGATAGAAGGATCTGGAGGGGACAGGAGAGCCACAAGGAGACAAACAAAGCCAAAAATCTGGGCCCAGGGGTTGGGGTCCTGCAGAGACTGATGTACAAACCAAGGACCCTCTGTTTATATGTAGCTGATAGTCAGCTCAGTCCCCATGTGGATTCCCTAGCAAGGGGAGCAGGGGCTGTCTCTGACATGTATTCTGTTACCTGATCTTTGATCACTGTCCTCTGGAGGGGTGTCTTTATCAGACCACAGAGGAAGAGGATGCAGGCAGCCCTGATGAGACTTGATAGGCTACGGTCAGATGGTAGGGGAGGAAGGCTCCCATTTTCTGTGGACCAGGGGTAGTGGGATGGGGAGGAAGAGCAAGGGAGGGTGGGACCGAGAGCAGATGAAGAAGGGGGCTACAATCAGGATGTAAAGTGAATAAATTATAAAATCAAATAAAAATAATGAAAAAAAAAGTTGCTGCTGTGGTGGCACACAAATTTAATTTCAGCAATAGGGAGGCAAACATGGGCAGGAGTATCAGTGTGAGTTCGAGGTTAGCCTGATCTACACAGAGAATTCCTGAGCAACTAGAATTGTATAATTAGAGGGACCTTCTCTCAAAGCAAGCAAGCAAACAAACAAACAAACAAAAAGCTTCAGTTTATCTATAATAAAAGCATAATTTTTAAGTCATGATTCTTGAAGACCATGGTTGTAGCTCTTTACTTTCCACTCACCAAATCCACTGTGTTGTTGTCCGTTTGAGTCACCTGCATTTTCTTCTGTTAAGATATCTTTACTCTCGAACCTGATTGTGTCTTGAAGACTGAGTAGATCTTTACAGAGTTCCATTTTCTTGCCTGACCCATACCCTAAAACCTCTCATCAGTTAATCTTTCCCTGGCTCATACTGATTGTCCTTCAATTTGAATTTTTATTCTCTTACCTCTTCCATTTATCTGGCGCCTTTACCAGACACACCGTTTTCAAAAGATGTCTATCGAATAAACACGCGAGGTGCCAACGGCACAGTTTAATGCCCTGCAGGTCATGTGTGAAGTTTAGATTTTATGCCAAGGCAACAAAGGTCTGTTCAGGTTTTCACAAAAGAATGCTGCGATTAGATCTGTGTTTTAGAAAGGTAACTGAAAGCAGTGTAAAGTCTATAAAAGAGTGATTCGAAAAAAGAAGAGTTAGTGGGAATCGAATCAGACAATTATTGTAGAACTGTAGGACAAAGAACATTAGCGTATTGATTAAAGGGATGAGATTGGAAAGGGAACCAGATTTTCAGAATAAATGTCTAAGAAATAATCACCCATGGGAAAATCAAGGAGAAAAAAAAGAGTCAAACATATTCCATGTTTTTTGTCGGAAAAAAAAATAAATGCAAAAATAAATGCACCATAAAGTAAGAAGAGTTACATACACAAAACAAAAGAATTGTGTAAATTAGTGTTAAGGTCTATAAGTATTGTACAAGTAGATTGGAGATAAAATAGAATCATTAACCAACGTATCAGGCTTATGAAAACAGCAGATGCACAGGGCATTGTTATTGGCCCCTCTGTATACACATAACCATTGTTGGTGCCCTGAGACTCTTACCTGTTTCCTTTCCACATCTGCATATTGGCTTCAGGCAAGGGGAGGCACCAATGAAGATTCAAGGGTCAGGGAAAGAATGAATTTATAGGTATTTGATTTATGCTTCCCTCCCTTTCAGCTTAAGGTAGACTATCTTGGTAGGGCTTAGTTCTTACCCAGTGGCCTCTGTAGGTAGCTACTCTCTAGATTCCCATAATGAATTTCTCCCTTTATCTCATTAGATCCTTTGGCTGTAAGGCTTGGGTGCTAACCATTCAACTCAGAAGTTATAAATACTCCCTACACTGAAATCTCAATTAATCCCAGTAGAGAGTGACATCTGTCTCCTGCTTGGACCCTGATTGGCAGTCAATATTTCTCGGTGATTATCACCTTTAAAAAAGCATTCATCTTTTGTCATTCTCATAGCAGCTTACTGACTAGGATATGGGATATGTATAACTCTTATTTGTAGACATTGCAAGTAGTTAGACCTTCAGATAATGTCTAAAAATCCATAAAGATGAAATTCACTTAAAGGAAAGCTGGTAGATTAATCTGCTTAGAATAAACACACACACACACACACACACACACACACACACTTAAATTGTATACTGAAGACATTTTCAGAAATTTTATTTGAACAGAGAAAATATAGTCAAGGAAGGGAAAGGTTTTGAGAGGAATCAACCATTTCAACCTGTTTCAAAAAATTTCCCAAATGGCAATAAAAGTAGAGCTTCAACATTGTCATTGGAGATGCCATTGGTGATTTCCATCTAGAGTAGTTTTTCTGTATTGACAGCAGTTGAGTAAGAAGCATGACTAGTGTTTCAAGAGTTAAATGGAGATAATATGGTGGTAAAAACCTATCATCCCAGCAGTCAGGAACCTGGGACAGAAAAGAAACTCTTAAGTTCCAGCCCATCCTGGCCTAAAGAGTGAATTTTAGGACAGCCTGACCTATAAAGCAAGACCTTGTCCCCAAACAAGCAAACAAATACTAAAGCTTAAAGGGAGTGGAAGGGACCAAGATGGAGCCAATTCCAAGTCAGAGAAAGCAAGACTGAAGAGCCAAGATCCAGAGGAAATGCATGCAGTTTTAGTGATACAGTTGGCTGTGTGTTGAACCTGTCCTTCAAGGGTTCAAGAATTGAAGTTCGGTTTGCATCTCATGGGGCACTAAGACAGGGAAATGCAATCTCTCTGTGGTGTTCAAAGGTGAGACCCTTAGGAAATTACTAGAATTGGATAGCGTCAGTGTGGGCCCCATGAAGCAGTACCATTAGCTTTTTAAGGAGAGTTTAGAATACCTGCTTTCCATCCCTTGATATGTTATTTCTGTGTCACTCTGGACTCTGCCAGCAAGAAGGCCATCACCAGACGTAGCTTTTTAACATTAGTCCAGAATGGTACACTGAAAAAAAAATCTTCATAAAGGACTCCGTTATAATAATGGAAATTACCAATAAACTCAGCTGGGAACGCTCTGGCCAATTGCCATAAACTGTATCGCTCAAACAAGGAGTATTCATTTTTTCCGTAGTTCTAGAACCTGGGAAGTTGAAGATGCAGTTGCTGGTCTAGTGTCTATCGAATGCACACGTCTCAGCTCACAGATGTAGAACCACTCTCACATGACAGAGGTGGGGAGGAACAGACTCTTCCTGCTAGGGCCCTAAACCCTTCAGGAAGGCGCAACCTTCCTCAATAGAATCCTTGGAAGAGCCCTACCTCAAAACACTCTCACACCAGAAGGGTGGCACTTCAACACATGGCTTTGGCGATTTTGTTTTGTTTTGTTGAGAGGGGAGGTAGTTGTATTCAGCGTTGTATTCAGTATGCTGACAGAACATGCAGACTTCAACAGATGAGAAAGTTTGTAGAGAAAGGATAAGATTCTTCTGCAAGAGACTATCTTTCTTTTAAATGTGAATGAAGGGTATGAAAATTGTGCATAAGTTTCCTGGTAGAGCCCCATGGATCCTGAGCTGGATGCCACTATTTTGTACTTAGCTCCCTTTCTCCCTGCCTCTGTCCCCTTCCACCACCATACCACCCCCCGAGGGTATCTCTGTGTAGTCCTGGCTCTCTTGACCTCACTCTGTAGAGCAGGCTGTCCTGGAACTCATAGAAATCCATCTGCCCCTGCCTCCCATGTGCTGGGATTAAACACATGTACCACCACTGCCCAGCTTTTTACTTTTTTTAACTTAATCTACTATTAGATCCTTGTTCTTCTTCTCTGGGTCCCCAGTGCCTAGTGTATAGGAACCATGAAGAAAAAATTAAGCTAAAATTAAAACATCTAATGTTGAAAGGCAAAGGACTTGACAAATACCCTAACTGATAAGTTTATTTCTTCTGTACCATGGGAGACTCAATATGCTGGAAACCGGGATGCCTTAGAGAAGAGGTTACAGCTAAAAGTACTCCAGTTAGGAGTGCTGAGATTTCACTCGGCAAACACACATTGACTATCCAACCAATTCCTGCTTCTTGTCTGCAAAAAAAAAAAAAAAAAAAAAAAGTAAATGAATTAATGAACTGACAGGAGAATTCTGATCTCGTTTGTTTTCTTGGCTATGAGCCTTTAATTTTGATTAAGTTGGAGAAGTCTCAGTGAGCCTCGTTAAAAGCATTTCCTAAACTCCCAAGCCAGTCCCCAAGCCAGGGGCACCCTAAAAGTTCTTGCTGCTATGACCTTTGTCTCAAGAGCTGGCTGACCTGTCTTCAGAGTCCTTGCCCCACTTGCTGCAATATAAACTTTGGCTTGCTTGAGGCCTCTGGGTATTACTACATTGGAAGACAATGAAAAGAGTTTTCATCTGTGGCCAATTAAGACGCTTTTTATGGTAGTGAAATCTTATAAAATATTTTTTTTCTATTGCTAGAGGGAAGGATGAAAATTTAATATCACACATACATATATAATGTAAGTGCAATTTATTTCTCTGTTGCACTCAAAGAAGATTTGAAGAGTGTTTTATCATCGTTGTTGTTTTTGGTAAGGGCAAAAATAAGATCTTTTGAAGCATTTGAACTACATCAAAGAGAAGCAATGACAGAACGGACAAAGGGCAGAGAGGAAGATTCATTTTCTACAGTGTCCCATTTCAGGTCCTGGTTCTCCAGGTAAAGACTTGTGTATACTTTGGTAAATTACCTAACCTCTTTGTTGCATGTGTCCATCTCTAGCTCCAATGTGAATTAATAATAGTACCTACTTAGTTGATTAAATAAAAACCCGACCTTGGAAGATAGATTAGCTAGAAATTTCAAAATGCCTACATCTTGAAATCATTTTCCAGCTGATTTTAATAATCTGATTCTTCTCTGAGTTTTTATTTTTTTCAGGCTCAAAATTCATCAATTTTATGAATCTTTTAAAATAACTTTGGTCTGGAACTCACAATGTAGACCAGGCTGGCCTTGAATTTGCAGAGATCCTCTTGCCTCTGCCTCCCAAGTGCTCAAAGAACTTTAATTTTATTTAATTTTCACTCTTCTCTATATTGTCACAAATAATATTGTTCTTTTTCTCCTTTTTGCTTCCTAGCTAGTTGTCCTCTCTTCATTTCTCGACTTGCAAAGTTAACTTGTTTGACTTAAGAGCTTATTTTACAATACTGTTAGTATTTCCCTCTGAACATTGACTTTCCTGTGTTCCATGAACTTTGACATGTATCCCATTTGTTTTATTTCAAAGTATTTTTGAAGTTTTCTTGTGTGGGGGAGGGAAAACTGGTGTGGATGAGCGATTTGAACTTCAGATTAACACAGGCCTAACTTTGACAGACATTCATTACTTAATATTCCATACAAGAAAATTTTGTGCTTCTGATTTGGGGTTCATTGGATGTTAATCTTTACCACTTACACTGAGAAATAAGTAGAGGCTGGCAGACCCACAGAACACAGTGGGTGCCCAGCAAGCATCCTTTCCCATGAATCAGACAATACCATCTCTATGAACTTAAGTATGGAAAAACAAACTTTGAGGGTTGGAGGTGTTTGAGGGGACATGAGACAGAACACAATTTTGCCCTATTCTTGCACATGTAGGCATGGAGAAAGGAATGGGTTAGGCTGTAATCAAAAGCAGCATAATGGAATGGTAAGAGCTTTTTAAAAATCAATCTAAGTGTGAAATTCTTCTGTTCAGCTTGTAGCCGATTTTCTGTCTTTAATTTATTGTTTTCTTATCAGCAAAGTGTGAAAAGACACACTTGTGGGATGAAGGGTGATAATTCCGTAGTGTAAAGCATGGCAGCATCATTGCCTGGGAGGTGATTCTAATCTCTCACCGTGGAGTAGGACCACGCTTTCCATCTGGTGGGAGGTGGTTCCTGGAGCCCAGAGTGACAAGTAGGCTGGGAGGCTACTGATGTCACTTCCCTCCTTTTTTTTTTTAATTTTTATAAAATGTTCATATGTTTTCATGTCTTTTCTGTACAGACATCTGTGAACCAAATATATGTCTAGTGACAGTGGAAGCCAAAAGAGAGCATGCAGGTGGTTTTAAGCCATCATGTGGGTGCTGGGACTCAAACCTGGGTTCTCTTGAAGAGTAGCTAGGGTCACCTCTCCAGCCCCACTTCCTTATTTTCCTTTATTATAATCATTATGCAGGCAGTACCCACTTATATTGACTACTGGAATGAACCTCATTCAGTTAAATCATACCGTGGACTGGAAAGATGGTGTGGCTGCCCTCGTTGGGACAAGCTATGAAGCATCTTCCAAAAGTAAACAAATAATTACTAAAGTAATAATTTAATAGGTTTTCCATTAAAGTTTAACTGTCAGTTATCAAAACCTTCAAGAGAAGCTAGAGGTGTACAGGGCTCAAATCACATGTTCAATGTAGCACAGCTTTGAGGAGGGTGAGGTGGCCCAATGGTTTAACAGTGTGTATCACTGTACCAGTTCAGTTGTCAGCACCCACGTTGGGTAGTAAACAATCACCCCTAATTCCTTTAACACTCACACACACACACACACACACACACACACACACACACACACACAATTTAAAAATGAAAATTCACAGCAACAACAAAAAGGCAGCAAATGTCCCTAAGAACTCATCTCCAGCCCCAACTAGTTCACTCCTCTTTGCCTTTCTTTTATTTTCCATTCCATTATCCCCATCTGGAGCAGGTCATACCTACCTGTAAATCTTCCTAGTGCTTTGTTTATACTTTTCTCATGGCTTATACACTTTTCTGTGAGTCATAAAGGTTATTTGGGTCCTTGTGTTATTTCCCTGAGTGGATAATAAATTCCTTGAATTTATTCCTTGAAAGGAGGGACACTAGCATCCATCACTGTGTCCATCAGGACTGCTTTCGGTCTTGCACAGTAGGGATATTTAATTACTTCACAAAACAATGAAGCTGAAAATAGATGACAGTTTAATGACTTCTTAAAAGCCCCAAGTTCTATTTTTTCTTTACCATACTTGGTGCATTAGATTTTTATTTTCTTGCCTGTTAATTCACAGTTGTAAGATGGCTGTCCTAGAGGCAGGCATCTGGTTATTGTTGAAGAAAAGAAGAGGGCAGAGAGGCAGTATTGCTGAGTCATCTGCTCATGGCTCCTGATCCTTAAGAAAAAGAAAGGAAGGAGAATCTTCCCCAGAGCTTGTGATCAGCTAGCTCCTCCCTACATGGCATCAGCCTGCATCTTTTGTCCAGAGCATGAATATTCCATGGTCCCAAGTTACCCATATGCACTCAAATGCTACCTAAAGAGATTTTGATTTGGGTTTTGGTAGAGGTTGTTTTGATTTGATTTTGGTTTTTCTGAGGCAGGGTCTTACTAGACAATCTCCAGGTTCCCTTAGAATTCACTATGTAGCCCAGATTGGCCTCAAATGTGTAGCCTACCTCTCTCTCCCAAGAGCTGTGATTACAGGAGTGGGTCACCACATCTGGCCAGCACTGTAGCTGAAGACTTGTCAGATCCCTGTAGAGCCCTCCCAACACTTACAATCTCTGGGATGCTAAAGCGAGAACCTGAAAGCAAAGGGCACACTTGGATGTTGAGGGTCCTTATGGAAAGGAGTGTAGTGGCCATATCCTACTCACCTTCATAGCACGGGAATTTAACTAAATTCACACCTCAGCAAAGGTACAAACTACATGACGGGGCAGACCCTCAAGATTGCTTGCAGTCTGTCACTCCTTCACCTGTGTGTACACTACCAGCCTCCCTTAGCCTCTTTTATGATGGACTTTCATGACTGTCTCTGTCAATAGGTGGCTTTCATGCCTAAGCATATGTTTAGCTACAATTCTCAGAGTGTCAACCATAGGTTGAATAAACCTTAAAGATGTTCAGGTGAACACCATTTCACCCCGTACCTCAGTATAAATTGTCAGTCAATTATTTATGAGTGGAGCCCAATTTGTTTAAACCTCATTGACCTTTGATACAGTTATGACATGTGTCTTGACTTGATTCTCCCCTCTATTGATTTGGTCTGGAAGGGGAAGACAAGAGGTGAAATGGTCCCTCAGGGTAAGCTGAAATTGTAGGTTACAGCCATGTTAAATTGCTTTAGTATACTTGGTGTCCTTTGGAGTCAGAAAATGAAGCAATAAAGTAGGTTGATGTAAGTAATTCTTGTTTTTAAAAGGACCTTGAAGTGCTCTTAACAATATCATGGATTTGATAAGATCTGCTTCAGACTTAATTTAGAATGAACATAAAGATGGCAAAGCCAAAGGAATGTTGAAATACTAGTGTTGTGCTAACAGCATCTAAGCTGGACTCATGGGAGATGACTGGTGGGAATTCTTCACTATTGTCTGTCGTGCATGGGGAAAATTAACGCAGCAGTCACCAGCAGGAATTTCCTGGGGGGCATATCCAGGTGTACAAAATAGTTAGAAGGGTTTTACATGTTTTTGCTCATTACTTACGTGCCATCAAGTTCAGACAGTGCTCAAACTTGGGCAATTTTTCAAAATTTAGAGTGTTAATTTTTGTGACAGCCCAACCTATTAAACCTGAATGTTCACAACGTTCCTTTTCCTCTACTCCATCTCCGACTGTCTGTGATTATTGAGGAGCAGGTGGTCTAAGTGAGGAAGGGGAGAATACAGAGAGACAAGGGTAATTCACATACGAAGGAAGGAACACCAGAAACTGGAGAAAAGGCGAGACCTTTTCTGGAGATAAGAGTAAAAGACAATGTCAAGATAAATTGGGTGTTGGGGACAGAGTACAGTATTAGAATGTTTAGATAGAGGAAGAAAAGGATTGGAGGTATGTTTGATCCAGAGAAACGTAAGAAAGCTTATTTCAAAAGATAGTTTTAGGTATGTAAGGTTTGTTGTGAGATAACTAGTTGTTTTATTTGTTTGTTTGTTTATTAACTTTGGATGTATATGTATGCTGTTATCATTATTTTTTAAACATTTGTTTGGTTTGTGTATGTGTGTGCGTGTGTGCGCACATACACTTGTGCCCATGCGCCATAGCACACAAGTACAAATCAAAGGACAAACTGTTTTCTCTCCTTCCACTATTTGGGTCCTGGGATTTAAACTTAGGTTGTCAGGCTTGGCAGTAGGTGAGTTTACTTGTTGAGCCATCTTGCTGGCTCTATTATTATGTTGTAATAGACCTCAGTTTGGTTTCAAGAGAAAACTAGGAGGGTTTGGTTTTATTACCGCCCATGAAGTTGTCATTCCTTGCTTTTTAAAGCCCGACTCTCCTCACATGGCAGCAGCATCGATGCTGTTGATTAATGACACGAAAAGACAGCATGTGACCAGGAAAGGCATTCGGAGCTAGAGTTGGATGAGGTGGGACTCAAAGAAGACCAGGGAGACTTGGGAGGAACTGGCTCAGAGTCTAAGTGTCTTCTGATTAATGGGCAGTCTGAGGGAAGAGTCATGACTCTAGAACTTAAGCTCAAACTTCTAGTTGATATTGGAGCTCCATAATAAAAAAATTAGCTCGAGTTCTCCAAAACCTTGTATAAATGCTGTGTTGATTCAGAAATTCCAGTCTGAAGATCACAGGCCCATTATATAGCTCAAGACCTTTTGTGTAAGCATATGTGAGTTAAAGGTCATAGAATCCATTCATGAACGGACATCATTGTATAGGATCCAGTGACAAGGTAGCACACTTGAACCAAGAATTCCTGTAATTCCCTCTGGTCAAAAACTTCATTCTCCCACTGGAGAGATGGTCCAGCAGGTAAACGTACTGAGTTCTATCTGGGACTCACACGGTGGATGATGGTACAAACAAGTCATCTTACCTTCACTGGAGAATAGTCTCTCTCTCTCTCTCTCAGATATACATATACACACACAAGCACACACTTACACTAAAAACCACTCTATTCTCTATTATTGTTGTCAAAGATACTAAAACAAGTGGAAGAGAGTTGGTACTATTTGCTGGCCAACTTTCCAATACATAATGACTTACTCTTTTTTCTTCTTTTTGTGTTTGGCAGTGCTTGTGGAGAGCTTCTGACATGGTACGTAGGGAAGTGCACTAGATCCTGGTCCTTGATATTACTTAGCCTTACTAGCTTCTTACTTGGAAAGGTCACCCTAGGAGGTACAGTTCCACACTGCTGCTCAGTGCCTCTCCGTTTCTGCTAACCACCTCCTCCGTGCAGACACAAAATGTAGTGCTTCAGTACTAACTGGGGATGTCCTCTACTGTTTGCAGTGGTGTCTACTTTCAGATGTAACCTTCCAGTCAATAAGAAGACCAAAGCCACCAATCATGGTTCATATTCAGGAGCTGGAGAGCAGTTAAAGAAATTGACTGCTCTTCCAGAAGATCCAGGTTCAATTCCCAGCACCCACCTGGAAGCTTACAATTGTTTGTAACTCTAGTTCCAAGGAATCTGAGACCATCACACAGACACAGATGCAGGCAAAATACCAGTGCACATAAAAAAAATAGTAATAATGGTTCCCACTAAACAGACATAGCCCTAAAATATGTCCCCTCCCTTGTAATTCTCCCCATGTTTCTTTTAGCCTTCCAAAACCAAGACAGGATTAATTGTGGGCCAATACTATTTTTCATCTTTGTTTAACCTCAAAAATTCTAAACTGAATTGTTTTTTTAAGGTTTCTAAAATTTTCTCTTCTCATTTACATACCAGATCCTTGCTTTGGAAAAGCAGACAAAAATAAGACCCCAAACCCCAAGCCAAAGAATCTAAATGGCAAACAAGAAACAGCAACAACCACAAAAAACCCTCAATTACACCTTTCTAGAAGGTTTGACCTGATTTATTAAGACTGCATTTTCCCAGTGTCTCAAAGAAATCTCCAACACACCCTTTCTAATTTTCCTTTAGTTATATTTATTCATGTGTCCATTTTAAAGGATACTTACCACCTTGATTAGATTGTAACTCTCCTTGAGGACAGAAGACTGTGTCTAACCACTAATAAGCTCCCCCACATTTAGCAGAGAGCAGCACAACCTCTGGGGGGGTCAATAAATACTTGTTGAGTCACTGGCTCTATAAATATAAACAGCAAAATAACCAGACATTTGGTGAGTACCTAATTTGCTCCCTGTAGGTAAGGCTGTCTTTTTGGTAGCATTGATTCTTTCAGGCCACAAGGGTTCTGTTTAGTGAATTACACCTGCCATGTGCTAACTGGTACCTTGGTGGCTAAAATGAGTTTAAGGGTCTCCTCAAATGAAGGCCATTCCCCCCCCCCCAGAGGGACTCTGAATCTTGCAGAATACCTAACTCAACCTTTGTTTTTATCCACAGCATTTTTCCTTTGAGAGAAAAGATCCCTTTGCCTTTAGGCATTTAGCCTTTGCACTAGGCAGACACTCTCCAGTCATGAACGAATAAAAATGCACTTGATTTACCATTTTCTTAGCATTTTCCATTTTGAAAGGAATGTGTCGCTGAATTAAAGTGAATGCCAAGCAGGAAATTCACAATTTTCCTTGCAGCATTTTCCATAAGTGAGCAGCTTTCCAGCCGATCCAGCTGTCAGCAGTGGCCTCCTACTGTTTGACTCACACTCAGAATTCATTTCTCTGTGCATCGCAATAAGAAAGTTTGCCAGAGCATTAAAGGAGCACGGAATATACTCCCTCGGTATTTTCTTCTTGAGTTAGATCTACCAAACGGTTTCTCTTCTGCCTTTCCGTACCACACACGATGCTCTTACGCAATTTTAGAAAACCTACAACAGGCTCAAGTTCATAGATGAATTAGTGGCGTCTCAGCACGGAATCACTCTCTGTCTTGGATACTGAGAAATGTGGTGTCTTCTGTTGTGGTGTGAGCTAAAAATTACAAGCAGTCTTAACAAGTGGTTTGAGCCTTCTGAATTGCAAAGACACCAGGTTTCCAATTCCCATTACAGGACTGAAACACATTCAAAAGCTGGGGAAGATTTTTTTTTCTCTTGAGCTGCTCTGCATGGGTTGCAGAAAAGTAATGTGTTGTCTTCCCCCCACAATGCTCCTTTCCCTCACAGTGCCTAACGTGGGACATTTGTGTATTTATCTCTCACTTGCGGAAGGCATTCCTTCCGGCTGCAGAGACAAAACACTGTTTGTCCCCTTGGCATACATTTTTTTTTTCCCAGCAGGGTTTTCTTTGTTTGTTTTGTTTTGTTATCTGCTGATTTTACCCACACTGTTTAATGCTTTGTGATATCTTGAATTTTTTTTTTAATTCCGCCATCATTTAACATACACGCTTTTCTTTGCCAGCTTGGCCTGCTCTTTCCTTCTCCTCGTGGATCCCATCTAAAGGTGTTGCTCTCTGATTACTCCTGGTTCTTTTCCGCATGTCTTGGTTAAACTCCTGTGTATGTGAAGTTTTTTCCAGTAGTGGGAGTCAGTATCTATCAAACGCTGCCTATGGGCTAGGCCTTTTAATGGGTGCTTTTCATACACTATACAAATATACAATTCTGAATAGGTAATAGTATTTATCATTATTGTTACAGATAGCTAGCACACCTTCAGCTTCTCCTCTAAGCTAGCACGTTTTAAAATTTATTTCTTTATTCAATCATTTTCTCCCACTGTAGTGTGGACTGTCCTGGAAGTCACTGCACAGCTCAGGTTGTTCTCAGATTTACAGCGATCCTACTGCCTCAGCCTCTTGAGTGCTAGGATTAGAGGGAGGAGCCATCATGCTTGCCTTAAACTACTAATTGTAGAGAGCAGCCATTGATTCCGTTTAGATGGCCCTTCCTCTAAACCCAGAGCCTGGCACCAAGTGAAGAGTTTAGTAAGTGGTGATAATAATATTAGCGTGGCAGAGACATCGTTAAGAATTCGTTTTAATTTACAGAGGTTTATTCAAGTTTCCATTGCTCTCCTAATATTACAGCTTGCCATTTTGGCACTCCTGTGGGAACTATTTCTAAACTGTTTAGGCAATTTACAATTATTCTCACTTCATGTGCATCACTAGCTAATCAATTGCTTATTAGAATAAAGGGCTTGTATGAATAGTGTCTTAAAATATTTCTGTATTGCAGAATCAGTACAGAGTGCATATGGACACACACACACACACACACACACACACACACACACCACTTTTAACAATGGTTCCAGTAAGCCTGATTGCTTCATGGCCTTACTGCATAAAGCAGCAGCAGTACAAATGAAATCCAAAAGTCTAGACCCATGCTCAGGCTGCAAGAAAGCCTGCTCCTGCTTTTGTGAATTACTTAAACGTTTTCTAGGGTCTTGACAGGTGTGTAGATGGAGTGTCACGAGTGGTTGATTAACCTAGAGATTTTTGTTTGTCTGTTGCCATGCTGGAGAATAGAACTCAGGGCCTTGTGTGTGTTAGGCATGCATTCCATCACTGAACTATACTTCCAACCCATTTATAATCTGAAAGGTCCTAATTAGGCAAAGTGGTATATTAATTCAGTAACAGGACGATTCCATTTCTAACCCCAATCGCTGCATATGGTGTGCTTTGATCACAACAGGGGCTGATAGGAAAATGTTCAAAATAACCCATCACTACTAGAACACACAATGCAACAAAACAGCATCATTTGTGTTTTTAGCAAAAGTCACAGGCTCCTCAAGTGTGTGATGTGCTGGCCATTTAATCCAAATTGAAGTATTCCTTTTGAATTTTTATTTTTCTCTTTGTTCTAATTCCCACCTCTGGATTTCCTCTTGTGTGCATGCTAGCTGTAAGTATGAAAAAGAAGCCCAAGTCCACAATAATAGATGGAGGACAGGAAAACATAGGCTGATTACTGCACGACTGCTTCATATATTATATAGACAGAGTTCCAGCGATTTATTTAGCTGTGTCTGGGTGCTTGCTTGGGGAGCTGGAGATCCATTCTTTCATTCTATCAAGAGCTCTTGCTGTCAATTAATTAGAATATATATTCCTATTAATTCAGGGGTGTGTATTGCCTTCTTTATGTACACTGGAAGCATTTCCCTGAAACTGCCTCTGTCTTTGGTTATTGCATCCAGCACTCCCACCCTGGATTTTACTGTTTCTTTCCCAATCTTCATATTGCATGCTTGCCAAACCAGACGGATGCTTTCTGGAATGGAAATGTATTGTTGCTATGAATGATATTTTTTAATGTTGAGACTACAGATTTGAACTTGATATCTGTACAAATGCTGCTAAGCAAAACATGCTTCATAGATTAGGAAATTAGATTACCTATTATTGACTAAAATACACAAACCAAGTAATTAAATAAAAACTCCCTCCAAGGATTGCCCCAGCAATGGCTGTATCTATCTGGCAGAAACTGAAGCCCCATGGCCACTTGTGAAATAAACTTGACGTTGTAAAAATAGAGGTGCCAAGCTCATTGTCTTCATCCTAAAACCCGTGTTTCCGATGGCATTGTGCATCTCAGCTAGCAGCATTTCAATATCTCTTGCTACCTCAGCTAGAACTCTGAAAGTCATCCTTGACTTATGTTTCTTATTTCCCATGTCAGATTGATCATCAGACCTGTCAGCTCTCCCTCAGAAGCGTCCTTTGGCTAAGGTCCCTTTTTGTCATCCTCACGGCCACTGGCTTAGACCCTTATCATTTTGTTTTGGGGATTAGCACAGATTCCCACCTGGACTCTTCATCCTCTCAGACATTCTTCACAGAGGCACCAGTGTCATCATTTTGAAAACAATTCTCATCAAGTCACTTCTTTCCTTCAAGAGCTCAGAAGGAGTCAGCGGTTTACAGGGCACTCTGTGAGCTGTGCTGGGCCCACCAGGCCTCCGTGGTGAGATTGCACATCAGTTCGCTAGTTAACAGTGATTCTGGTTCTTTTCAGTATGGACTCTCCAGGCTGGCCCCATTCCAAAGTGCTCACCTCAATTCTCATATTAGCAGGTTACGTTAATTACTGCATCCTTTTTTATGTCCAGGGTGCTTCTTTTCTCCACTTCCACTAGGCAAACATATTGCTTGTGATCACACTAACATCACATCTCACTAAATAAAACTAAATAAAACATTACTTGAAACCTGCAGACAAAGCCACACTTGCCTTGCTCCAAATCACTGGCTCTGTAACCCTTTAATATATAGTTCCTCATATTGTGGTGACCCCTAACCATAAAATGATTTCATTACTACTTCGTAACTGTAATGTTGATACTGTTATGGAAACTAATATAAATAATATAAATATCTGATATGCAGGATATCTGATACGCTACCCCTACAACCCCTAGGGGGTCGTGACCCATAGTTTGAGAACCACAGCTCTAAACTCTCATTGTGCTAGTGTCACCTCCATTACCAGCATGCATTGCTTTATTTCCAACCATCTCTTTCCAGTTCTGCAGGCAGACTCTTCAGGACAGCTCTCTCCCTTAATATCTGGCTCACCTTTGAATTTGCCAAGTACAAAGGCACTTAGTTAACGCTGCATGAAAGAGTGAGAGATTCCTATCAGTCTTATGCCCATCTTATAAGACTGCAACTGTGCCGAGTGGTATTTGTACTTAGGAGGTTCCTACTCAAATGTGATGCTCTTTCTGTGGAAAGTTCGATATTCGGCAAGCACAGAACAAAGCAAACCGAAAGCACCATGAAGAGCTCATGGGACAGACTATGTGGAGCCTCAAGCAACAGTCAGGGCTCTAACATAAACAATATCCGCTATTGAGCAAAGTCCTATCTCCTTTGAAGTCTTGTCTCTGCCCAGACACTGCCAGAGTCGAGAGCAGCAACAGTAAGAACAGAACGGAGACCTTAACCGTACTTTCCTCAGTCGAGAAGATGTTTGGGAGGTCGTTTAGGTGGTAACAAAGCTTGAGCTGATGGGATGGTTATGAAGATGGGCACTAGTAAGTGTCAACCTATTGCAGCCCAGAGTCCGCCAGGGCTGGGAAACTGCTCTGGTGGTAGCCTCTTCTTTCTGTGGCTGTGGCTGTCTAATGGTCCTGGCTCCCACTGGTGATCTTTCCTGGGCCTTGAGTCACACCAACTTCTTCTGGCGTTTTAGTGCTAGGGATTCCTCCTCCTTTGTTCCCTAGATACAGGAAAGTCCTTTGCTGCTTGCTTCATCGTCCCTTGTGTGGCTCTCATCACCAGGTTGCCATTGTCTCTTCATGAATTATCTGAAGTGTGTTTCCTTAATTAGACTCTAACTACAATGCTGTTAAGAAGAGAATGAAACTAGATATACCATGACGCTGGAGGGATGATCCAGTCGTTAAGAGCATTTGTTGTTCTTCAGGAAGACTAAAGTTTAATTCCTAGCACACATATCAAGTGACTTACGAATACTCCCTGTAACTCTAGCTCTAAGGAACCTGACACCTTCTTCTGGCCTCTTGAACACCAGCACACAGGTAACATACACTCAAATAGAGGCACATAAGTAAAAATAAGAGTAAATTTTAAACAAAATAAAAATTAAAAATAGACATGTCAAAAGTTCTATACTAAACTTACAGAGTAAAAATTGACCAAGTCTGAACCTACCCCTTAAGTAGACAATACTAGGTACTCATGTATTCTTGGGAATGCTAAATGGTCTTGTGGGCAATTCATGAAATATTAAGGAAGCCCACAAACTATTTTCTAAGAAATATCCTGACTCTGTGCTTACAGACTTGAACTCTGACATCCCTCCCATCTAGAGAGTTGTGTTGCCAATGGTATGTGAACCTCAGCCCTAGGACTGCACCAAACTGTAAAGTTCAAAGGCCCACTTTGTGGCTTTCTTTGTACATATTTAAATAACAAGAGAAGTGATCAGAAGATTGTCTTTATTCTCTATTAATTCATAAAAGCACAATGGAACTTCAGTTAAGCCTGAAAGCAAGAACATTTCCAACCCTATCATAGAGGATAACTGCCATGAAAAGTAGAACCAGTTTGAAAACAAACAGGCTCAGTTGGTACAGACTACAGAACCTAGTGCTAGGTCCTCTTGCAAAATAGGATCTTGGTGTTTCCAGCAGAATAGGAAGATGGAATCTTCTCACCCCCACCTCAC
Organism: Meriones unguiculatus; assembly: GCF_030254825.1. Classification (NCBI taxonomy): domain Eukaryota; kingdom Metazoa; phylum Chordata; class Mammalia; order Rodentia; family Muridae; genus Meriones; species Meriones unguiculatus. Next base: position 26,012,918 of record NC_083365.1, read on the forward strand.
ATCTGCTGTCGTGACTAACCCAACTTTTATTGACGAATGGTTCTGAAACCATAATCTCACAGGCTGACTAAGAGGAGAATAATGCAGCTCTTTTGAATCAGGATTAACTTGTGTTGGTTAATGGGTTTGGAAAAACAATATTATACTTGACTTCTAAATAAATACTGCAGAGACCTCATGTAAATCCTCCCATAATTTTTCATAATCCCTCACAAGTATTAAAATCATTGCTGTGAGGCAGACAGGAGAGGAATCCACAAATAAGACATCTGTTATTGTTACATCAATGATGATGTATGCCCAACTCCGAAAGAACAACATTTAACAAGAAGTGGGACCTTATCCAAAATGAGATCTCACTCACTCCCATGGCTTCATTTGCTACATTAATAAGAGTAAACTCAAGTTTATAATTGGGTGATCTTATCTGTTAGCATTAGTAATCTATCACAGGCGTGGAGCTTTATATTTTAAAGTAATGGAATTTAAAATGTTGGAAAAGCCCTCTGCTAATATGTAGCATGGATGGGCAGATGAAGACAATAATATATTAAACAAACAGGAAAAAAAATGTTAGAGCTGGTTAGGTTGTTTTTTTTTTTTCTGTACTATATGTTTAATAGACATTCTTAATGCCGCCCTCAATTTTTACACTGTTACAAACTTAAGATATTTTAAAAGTATATTGAACAAAATGAAAGATTGTTAAGGTTAATTACGGTTGTCACAGGACCTTTGTGTGTTAATATCTAACATTACTTTAAGAGAAAAAAAATTTTTTGCTTGAATCTAACATTTTTTCAATATCTGGTGAAAACCAAATTATATTCTAAATTCTACAGATTACGTTACATATATGGTTAGGAGAAAATTTAAGAAACACTGTGAAAGGTGTTTGTGATAAGACTAGCAATTAGTTCTCAGCAGAGATTTATGTTCAGATCAAAGCTATCTTTGTCAGGTCCTCTTCTGGTATCTACCCACCTCCCTACTCATCATGTCTTGTTTTGTTTTGTTGTTAAGGGAGTTACCTCGCTCTGTATCCCAGGATGGCCTCCAACTTGTGATCCTTCTACTTCAGTTTCCTGGTGCTGGGGCAGTAGCTGTATGCCACCAGGCCTGGCTCCATTGACTTTTGACTTGCAGTTTCAATTCTACTAATAACAAGCTTTTGCTTAGCTCTCAGATTAAAATGGGGGCAATTTCATAGGTTTCCCCAACTGCCTCTTAGTCTCATGCTTCACAGTAGTGTCGTGAGAATAGCCTTTGATTCTTTGGATGGTTTTCTGCTTAAGCTGGATTTAATCTTTTGACAGGCCTTGCTAAAAGCCAGAGACAGCCGGAGCCAAATTTGGAACACTGGGTAAACCTGTTTGAAAACAGGTATTAGAACAGAGTTTCTGAAAAGCTCCTTCTTTGACCAATTCCTCCCCCTCAGTCTACTTTCTCAAGTGTCATTCCTCATCCATACTTTTGTGTGTAGGGACCCTGAGAACTCTATTCTTGGGCATATTACAAGCTTTGCCACCTTATTTATCATCTCCATGGTTGAAAGAGGACAACTGTGTTATTAGTAGGAATTGTGATGTGGTAGGTAGTCAAAATGAGTCCTGCCTTCTTCTAAGCAGACTTCCTTATCACCTGACAGACAGGAGAAGAGATCAGAATCTCTTTCTAAATCCAGGAAGATCATCCATTCTGTACTGCCATATTTACCTGTGTTCTTGCTTTATGTTAGAAAAATAACTCTTTCTTTCTCTCTCTCTCTCTCTTTCCCTCCCTCTCCATCCCTCCATCCCTCCCTCCCTTTCTCTCTCTCTTTCTCTTTCTTTCCCATTTGGAATATAAAATGTTAAATGTCAAATTAATAAATAAAATATAAAACTTGTTTGTGTTTACAGTGTACATCCTAATGCTGTATTTCTATGTGGGATTTGCAAGTGTGAAGGTCAGAAGAAACACTTGGGTGTCAGTCCTTACTTCTGCCATGTTTGAAGCAATCCTTGCCTTCTGCCATGTTCTTTCTCCACTGTGTATTTCAGTCTATGTGGCCTGTGAGCGTCAAGCAGTTCTCTTTCTTATCTCCCACCTTCTGGCTGATTTGAGATTACAGACCTGCCCTCTGTGGACCGCTTTTACATGGGTTCTGGGGTTTGAACTTGGGCCATCAGGCTTGTGCAACAAGCACACTACTCATTGAATCATCTCTCCAGTTTCTTACCCCCTTCCCCCTTTTTTATGCTGGTGCATTTCTTGTTTGATGTTAAAACAACCGTGATAATTTTCTGTTATATAAAAATATTTAACTATGACTGAGATTAAGGATGGATTTGACATTAAAGCTATATAACTAATGATACTCACAAGCTATTAATTTTTCACAAAATAATAAGCCTTTATTGCCCTCAGTTCTGTTAAGCCTATAGCTATCTGAACGTGCTAAGGCCCCTAATCAATCGATTCAGCACTCAACCACTGGGCTCAGGTCTCGAGTCTGGGAAGTACATAAAATTTTACCTCAGAGGGGTGGGATATAGAATCAGTCTTGCTCTATAGCATCTCTAAGACCTCCTGTTCTGGTATTAGTTCTGGTGCTCGTATGACATCTGATGTGATGCTGCCGTTCATCTTTCTGCATCAGGCCAACGAGAGCAAGCAAGCACACCTTGTGCTTTCATATAGGCACTCACATCCCAACTTCCTGCTTTACACCCCAGCCCACTCATAGACACTTTGCTAGCACCTGTCAGCCACTTTCACCATTATGAATAGACTTTATGACAGGTACCTCTGACTTTTAAATAATCTTGATTCTCAATGTGACATAAAATGCCCAATTTCACTCACTAAAGTTTGGGAGCACATGATTGGCCTTCTCTAGCTAGCAGCAGTCCTCACTGACCAAAGAAACTCTACGGATATGGACCCTGGTTTGTTCTGGATGGTAGCTAACAGCTCTACTGATGGGTGAGCTTTCTAACTTTAACATCGACCTGCTTCTACTTGGTCATTTTACCCATCTCTCATTAAAACGTTAGTATATGACATAGATGAGGTTGTATAAATTTGACAACTGTTACTGTCTCCAAAAGGTTGGATAAGCCCCAATGAGATAAAATCATGGACTTTAAAAAAAGAGTATCTAATGAGTTATATTTCATTAACAAAATGTCAAATAAATAATAAAATATATCATCTCATTCAGTATGAGGAGGCAGAGGATTGTAAGTCTTCTATCCTCAACGTGTTTACATTCTAAACGGATAGCCATTGAGTGTCAACCCATAAGGCAGTGTCTCACACCATAAGGAGAATTTAAATAAGGACACATAACTTCAGAAGGGGTGGACAGGGTATCAGCAGAAATGAAGAAAAGATAGGCTTGTGGGGCCTCATGGTAGTGCTCACTGTCTCCCAGGGAAACATCTACTGTCCCCATGGCGTACAGATGTTATCCCATGTCCTCTCAGCTCCCTCATATACACTGTAGGGAAGTATTTACATTTTAGGTCAGTTTTAAGATGGCAAAGGAGGAAACGGAAGCTTAGATACTTAAGTCACACAGAGTGAAAATGTGTTAATTCCAGCTCAGACAAAGTGTGTACTTGTCTCTTTCTGCTGTGCTAGTCTGATGTGCTCAGACTCTGATTGAGTCAGGACTACAGGAGACTTCCCTGAAGACCTAGAGTCACCAGGCAAAGCACATGGTGATATTCAAGCTGGAAACTCAGTTGAAAAGTGGATAAATTTTGTTATAAGTACATACATGTCACCTAGTACATGGGGCAGGCTTATACACTATTATTACTTACCTGAAGCATACACATATATTGTGTTCCTAAATCTGGAAGTCCTACATGTGGTCTATAGATTATACTATGCAGTCACTGAAGTGTGCAGAATGTGGCCTTTGGTTAAAGAGAGGTAAATTTTATTATCCAGCCATAGCCTATTAAAACCGGACAGTTCATTTGTGGGTATCTAGCTCATTTTTTCACCAGTGATTAAATTCAAATCTCGTACAGGAGAAATGTTTTGCACAAAGTCAGAGTGCTGAGGAAGAAGAGAGACAGGGGTGAAGTCAGCCTTTAGTGTCCTTGTTTAATGCTGAATCTGCCTACCTTAAGAATTGTTTAACGCTCTGGAGCCAACTGGAGGTTTGGTGTTGAATGAGCCACCTTGGACATAGTAGGGCCCCACGGTCTGGTGTCTAGTACTATGCTTTATGTGAAATCAGCACATTGTTAATACACATTGTTGGTAAAGGTGTCACTAGGTGCCAGTATATTCATAAACATAGTTATATAATCATCATTGGTACTAAAGAGTATATGCTGTTATCTTCCAAGTGTATTATTGGATATCTGTATCTTTGAAATACTGAAAGTAACTCAAGTCAACCTCCTATTTAAAAATGTTTTTAGTCTATGGTACATGATAGAGAAACTGGTGCAGCAGAACCTCCTAATGAAAGGAAACCAGGAAGGCAGCTAGACCTGTTGAAGGTATGCTTCAAGCACAAACTACATCAGATTTCAAAAGCTTCATGTGAATTAGGGGCTGGAGAGGTGAAGAGGACCTGAGTCCAGTTCCTAGCACCCACATCTGGCAGCTCACAACTGCCTGTAATGCCAGCTCCTTGGGGAGCTATTGTCTCTGGCCTGTGCAGACACCTGTGCTCACATGCATGTACCATCCCCTCCACACAACTAAATAAAATAAGGTTTTTTTTTTAAACAACTTAGTAAAACTACTACAAAATTATATCTCAGTAGATTTTATGTCAATAGCTGTTTCTAAACATTTTGATATATTGGTTTACATAAGGTGTATCACAAAAATAATTTCACTTGTTTGTTTTTGTCTTTCTATTATGGCTACTATAAAGATGACATTGTACAAACATATCAACTTATATGCCTTTTGGACAGCTCTGTTCTAGAAGCTCCACTTCTTTGTTTATGCAGAGGGCAAGAGACAGTGACAAAGAGAAGCATACATCATGCCATCTTATTGTGATAGTGTTTAGCTTATCTTTCTTTGAAAGTGTAAGAGCATGTTTTCAGAAAGTTCAACCCATTATAGAACCATTGCATGTCACTATAATGCTTTTTCTTAAGAAAGAAAAGAGCCGGCTATTGGGTTTTTCTTTCAGGACTCAGCAAAAATTGACTAAGCTCAGGACACACACTTCTTTGGGGCCAGTCATTTATTCTAAGTTTATGTTACATGCCTCAGTTTCCTCATCTATGACTAGAATCCCTCAAAGACCAGGCCTGCTCCCATGGGCCACGAACACAGGCCTGATGGAACAATGAATAATGTGGCCCCATTGTTGTTGACAGCTGGGAATCATTCACTTCTAAGTGTAGGTTTTCGAAAATGCTTTGAGTTCATGCCCCCACTGGGGCTGTTGCCACGGGCATATGCTTTATGGCGTTAGCCCCTTGCCCTTACTTTACTTCCCTAGAAAAGAAATGAGCCTTGCTGTAAGTTTTGCAATTGTAAAAATATTTTACTAGTCAGTGCCTTTGTAATCTCTTCTTGTATTTCCCATTAAACCAGGCTAATTCATAGATCCAGATAATAAAAGCTATCAGACAGAGAGGGAGGCTCAAGCTGATTCTGTTTCATTAGGAAGTGCTTTATGAAGTCTGGGGCTGGCAGCATAGCATTGGCAAGCCCTCCATTGTCTGGCTTCTGCTCTGGCGTGTCTGGTGAGAGGTTCTTTGGCATTTTTGGTTAGTGGTGAAACCCAGCATGATTCCTGGTGGTGTCCACGCCTGCCTAGCTGAAGAAAAGATATCTATTTTGGAGCTTTTTCTTTTCTGTTTCAGCCTCATCTTTGTTAGTGCTCCTGTACTCCTCCTGACCTTTCCTTCTTCTGTTTTTAATTCTCCTCATAGACCAGCTTTTAGTGGAGACTCTGTGCTTTAAGTAACCAAGGTCAAGTTTCTGAGACCTCATGTGCTCACCCAATGATTTCTAGCCCTCTTTAATCCTTCCCTACACCAACTGCTGCGGTAATGAGGGGCAAGGGGCACCGGGGATTGAGGTCATGGGCTTTCAGTTTGTAGTTATATATTTCTCTGGTGCTTATGTGCAACAGCTCCTTTTAGTTTCTCAGAGTTAGGTTTAAAAAGAAAGAAGAAAGGAGAAAAAGAAAGGAATTGCTGACATTGGTGAGAAGATAAGGGTGTTGTTTGTGTATCTCTTCTTGCCCCGCTGTTTGTCCTTGTAAGTAAAGGCAAGAAGCATCAAGAACCACAGGAAGGAAAACATCTGTGTGCACACAATGAAGACACTTTCTGCAGTGCAGAAGGACCCCTGGTCTTATGCTCTAAAGTGGGAGTTCCCCAGCGTCTGAAGAACTTGCCACCACAGGCATTCTTACAGGCTTCTGCTGCCATCTCTCAGAATGGTCATGGCATTCAAAACACCATCCTTTAAATCTCTGTTGGTGTGTACAAGGTCACATTCTAAAGATACAGAGTTAGAACTCTAAGACTTATTAAACATCACGAGTTTTTATCTTTTATTGAAAAAAAAATCAGATTTAAAGCATCTGTGTGCGTGAGTCAGGTCTTACATTTCCAAGGGAAACTTCATGTTGAGTCTCCTGCCCTGCTCTTGCAATTTTAGAATGAAGTTGCAGCACTTCTCTAGTCAGTGAGATGCTACAGAGCTCATGACACCAGCCATGGGGTAGTATAATTTAAAACTCCACCTCTAGGGAAGATCGTATGTGAGAAAGGAAGAAAGAAAAAAAAGTCACTTCATTTATGTTTTTTGTTTACATATGGAGAGGCCTTCAAAGCACTTAGAAAGCAGTTTCTGTGTTGGCTGTGGACTTATTCTGCCTACCAGCAGTTCCATATTGCTACAAAGAAACAAAGCAATAAACCAAACAGTTTCAGGTACAACTGTTCTCTTTAAACTTATTTATTTATTTTTATGTATATGGCTATTTTGCATGGATGTATGTCTGTGAACCACATGCATGCAGAGCCTGGGAAGGCCAGAACAGGGCTTTGGATACACTGGAACTGGAGTTGTAGATGGTCATGAGCCTCGCCATGGGTGCTGTGAATCCAACCCCAGTGATATAATGTTCCACACACTGAGATTTTCTCCATCTTATAAGCAGAGATGAGAAACTATCTTTGAGAAGTGGTAAGTTAGAACATATCCTTTTGTGATTTTTAGTTCCTGCTTTGTGTTTCATTTTACTTCCCCTTTTCTTTCCTGCTCCAACTTCTTGTTCCAAACTATTGTGAGTCTGTTTTATTTAGCAGTGCTAAATGTTGTGAAGACATTTATGCGAACTACTGAAAAAAGCAAAGCACCATTCTTTTAAGATGACCTGTTTGCTGGGCATCAAAGCCCACACTACATCATGTTATACAAGCTGAACATGGCTCTGAACTCCTAGGAATGTGACGCTGAACCCAACCGACCCAAGTAGCGCTCAACTGCATTGTGGCTAATGAAGGCCCCCATCTTCCTGCCCTGAGTGGATGTGGGAATAGCAGATGAAGAGCACAGAGCATATACCTGAGTGAGAAAGTGTTGAGATGTTCAAATTCTACCCTTCAGCTGTTTTGTTGTTGTCATTTATTTTTTCATTTTTAAGGATATACAACTTGTGAGAAACTCAGCTAGATCATGTTGTGAAAAGCTACTAGTTACAAAGTTTGGGAAATTATCATATTTGTGTGTATGTCTGTGTGAGAGAGAGATTAAATATTTAATGTAACAATATAAAACGTATGTGCAAGAATACGTGGTGAATACATTCTCATAAAAAATAATCTACTTAATGTTCCCATCTGTAGAATAACTAATCATATCTATTTCTTCTCTGGGGACTTTCTTCTTGTACATGTAACTTTTCAATTTATTTATTTATTTTTTTCATCAACTTCCTGCCTCAGCCTTTTTAGTGCTTAAATTGAAAGTGTGTGACACCATATCCAGTTGCCCCATGTGGACTCTTTTGTCTTTAGAGGTCACCATTCATTGTCAGGTTTTTGTTTTCATTCTTCTAGATGCCTAAACACACACACACATCCATATAGATCTTTGTATCTTTTAACTCTTCTAGCATTCATTATTCTACAACTTGGTTTGGGGAACAGTTCATATGTCATATGCGGACTTGCCCTGCTTCTTGTGTAGGTCTTAGAATGTGCATCCCTGTCAGAAGGACATCAAGGAAGGCTCTACTTTTCTTCTATCATAAAAACAAGGCCGCAGTAACTTTCTTCCTAACTTTCTTTATATGCACATGAGATTTTTTTTTTTAAGGCAGATACCTAGGAAAAGACCTGCTGTGTCAAAGAGCACAACTATTGAAAAGACAGCAAATAGCCTTTGGAAAAAAAAAAAAAAAGAGAGCCTTATTTCCAAAAGATTTCAATTTTGGCTTAAAAAAAAATCTTCATTTTTTGACAAAGATGACTCCAGGTGAAATCCCAGGCCCAGGTGCTCCTCATGATCGTCCTCCAGATGTCTAATATTTTGGTAGATGTCATTTAATATCTATAGCAGAGTCCAAATGTTTTTGAGGAGGACCGCCTGCCACATAAATTAGATTTAGGGTCTTCCACTCCATTTTCCAGTGGCAAACATTAGCAGTAGGTTTTCAGGTACAGCCCAGCCTCCCCAGTGCAAGTTTTTCATGTGCTTCATAACCAGGGCATGGACTTTGAAGACACATGGCACGGTTAGCAGAGCTGACATTTGTCCTTGGAACATGTGGGTCACACAGAGCTCCAGTTGGAAATGGACAGCTTTGCTGAGTTCACAATACTGTGTTTTTGTTGTTTTCTGGCGCAGACACCAACAATGGTATTCTACGTGCTGTCTTCCTCAGTTATTTCCTCAAACACATCATATAGTAACTATACATGAAAATGGTTAGCAAATCATCCACTGAAAAAGAAGTTTCAGGGCTGGGAAGATAGCTCAACTGGCAAAGGCCTTGCTCTGTGAGCATGAGGGTTTCAGATCCAAATCCTGTCAAAACAAAATGAAACCAAACAGAACAAAACAAAACAAAAAGATGTGGTGGCATATGCTTATGACTGTGACACAGGCAGAGCCCCAGCACTTGCTGGCCAGCTAGTGAGTTCTAAGGTCAGTGAGAGATTTGGTCTCCAACAATGAAAAGCAATAACCACACCAACAACAAAAACATAAAAAAGTGGAGAGATTAGAAGACACAGGCCACTAACCTTTAAAGTCCACATGCACATGTGTTTTTGCACAACCCAAAAACATGTGTGCAAAATGTGCACACATACATATACCGCACACATATGCACACAAAGTTCCTTTTTAAAAATCTTTCCAGGGAAAACAGTTCAGTGATTTCAGTTGTGACTTTCATACACTAGATTATACAGGTTTCCCACAGTGTTCCTGGAGAATTAGCCAACAGTCCCAACTGAGTTTTGGGAGAGAACCTTATAGAAATGTTCTCTAGGATCCAGCTCGACTGACCGGCTGTTTTGCTGGTCAGTGGCCTGTCGAATGTGGGCATGGGAAAAGCCAGAGTTGGGCATCCAGGCCCTGCAGGTGGGAACAATTAAGATTCAAAGGCGATTTTGAAATGGATTTGTTTTTCTCTATTCTGCACATAAAATAAAAGGAGTAGTGCTAGGCTCCTAAAACCTGTCAGCCACTCATTAAATAAATGCATTCATAGAGCAGTTGAAGCTTTATTGCTGAGGATTTTAAAATCTCCCTTCTATGCCGCATGGAGTAGGTATGTATGTAAATCTATAAATACACATATATGGTCAAAACCGTGTTTCACATCAAACATCTACTGTATGTTTCACTAGGGAGACAAGACCCATGTGTTTTGCAGAAGCTTTTAAAGCTGTTTCATTTATTTTATTAGCCTTTAATGAATGTAATTAGAACCCAAGTAATTAAATGCAATTGTGCTCAGTATGTTCCTGTTGTAAATTGCCCTAAACAATGTGCATCGTGTGAACAAATTTGTGGGATTAATCGAGGATAGATAATGTTTTTGGATAGTATTTCACACTAAACGGCCGCAGAGAGAAACAAAGAAGCTGGCGCAGTGTCATTAATCTTAGTCAACTGACAGCTCTGGTGTAATTTGCATGACTGAGGCAGTGACACAGGATGAGGCTTGCTTGGGATGGGTGTTGGAGCACTGGGATGCGTATGTATTTATTCCCCTTTAGTCTCCTGATTTATAAGCAGAAGGAAGTTTGCATGTGGAAACGGATGGAAAACAACAGTGTTCGTGGGAGGAGTTGCTGATTACTGCCTTATTACTAGCCATGCAGACGCTCCTTTGTTTTTAACACTGGGTCTTTCTGTCTTAGGTACTTCAAACAGACATGTATGAATCCCTATCAAGATGGGGGGGGAACAAATTTATTATGGCTGGTGGTAGGATACCAGTGAAGAAGCGTAGCTGACTCCCTCCCTCCCTTCCATGTCTAATACACATTGATTTGTTGCTTTAGGAGCCTATATCCCCCTTGCAAGAGGCACTTTGGGTTGCATTAGAGGAGCCCTTCAAACTCCACTTATGGAAATATCATTTGTAAATAAGCACTTGGGAGCGTGCAGAAGGCCAATGTTTTCCTTCCTCGTCTCAGGATGGGGAATGCAACTCCAAATTACAGAACAATGAGATAAGACGTTCTAAGACAGGCTCGCATATTGAGCTTCAAATATCATAACAGATGACAAACAAAAGGTAAGTGAATTTGGGGAGTTTTGAGCTGAAGCGACCATGCCCTCATGACCTAACGGACATGCTAATCTCAGCCTGTGCAAGTGTATCTGACATTTATGAGCAGTTGACCAAAGCCATTGTGTTCTTTTTCTCTCCGATTGAGTTGGCATTGTTTTTAAAACCACCTACCATGCAGCCCAAATAATTTTGAGGATGGCAAATAAAGCTATTTTATCTTTGCAAATGCAGCAGTTATTAAATGTTAAGTCATGTTTAAATATCTGAGAGGAAATTTTGTGAACAAGGAGGTGTATCAGCTGTGAGGTAGGAGGAGAATATTCATGAATCAAAAAAAACCTGTCTTAGTGAATTTAGATATAGATAACAATCGTTTCTTCTGCATTGGCCTGTTTTATTTTGATGTTTGTTTCTTTTAAATTTCTTTTTAAAAAACGTATTGCTTAGTTGTTCAATTAAACACTTATGTTTATGCTGAGTTTTACTCACAGCAAAAGGCAGGCTTACCTTGCTGATGATTTATTTGTGAATAAAACCTGTTGTCCTAGAAACATAACCTCTCCCTTCCCTCCCTTTCTCTCACATCATATGAGCATCATGCTATGTGTATGTGTGCAGAAGGACATCTCATCGTATGTTATTTGAAGAATATTTAGCACACCAAAATAATTAACAATTCATGAGCATAACTGAGCCTTATTAACATGCCATTGACCTTCCAACTCGTGTCCATCAAGAGGAGACCTAGGACAAAACTAAGTATTATGAGGTCAGATATGTTAACATAGAGTTACAATGAATCACCCTTAACATGGTGCTTTGAAATGATTGTGTTAATGTAAAAATTATTGTGCCAGTGTAGCTTAAGTTAAGATGATACTCTGCGAAGTTTAAACATGCATGCCTCACTTGGAATGAGAACCGCTTAATACTGAAGTCATATTTCTGATTCCAGGCTGGACAGGCACAGGGATGAGGGGACATTTTACACATCAGTCAAATCTTTGCTTCTGTGAATATTATGGTCGCCCTGAGTGTTGCAGTACTATTTCACATAAAAGATCAAAAGGCCAACTTTCCAATTTAGCAGAAATAGGATTTTTTTTAAAAGCATATAAACATATAGTCTAAACTTGGCACTGGAACTGATCACATGATTTAGTTGGCTCACTTCCTGAAGGATCACTACCATTTCTATGTGATCTCTTGTCCAAATCAAAAAGACATGTTGGCAGACAAATTTATCCAGAGAAGTCAGGAAGAAGAATTTCTACTCAGTTGCACAGAGTAATTTAGTGAAAGTCTTTGCCCAGTATTATTTTGGTATGTAGTCCAAGTCATGATTAGAGGCGCCTATACATGTCGGATATGTCATTAATTGTTGTGTCAAGTTTTCAAGACAGTCATGATTGATGCTGCAAGGTTGTGGAATCCAGCCTCCCTTAGTATTCAGCGCCTCTGTACAGCTTGCAACATCCACCTTAGAAAGTATATAGCAACGTGATAATATATTGAATTACTTTTTATCAATTGTCTTTGCAACCTGAAAGACTTCTGAAATAATCCCCCAAAGGCTTATACAGACAATATAAATTCTTGCCAAGAATTTTTTTTCTTTTTTAAACTAAGGCTGTTATCTACATTGAAATTTTTACTGTGGGGACTGTGATGGCTATTCTTGGTTGCCAAATTGTGTATATGTAGAATTAAGTAAAATAAAAAAAAATGGAGGACACATCTTCAAGTTTTTTTTTTTTTCCTTAACTTGAAAGTGGAAGATCTTCTCTAACCCTGACCGTTGAGGTAGGAAGACACACCTTTAATCCAAATATTTTCAAAAATGGGAAAAGACACACCTTTAATTCCCCCCCCCATCTTGAGACAGGAAGACACACCTTTAATCTGGGCCACCCCTTCTGCTGGAAGCCAGTCTAAGGACATTGGAAAAAGAAGCTTTTGCTCTTGTCTGCTTGCCCTCACCTTGCTGGTAAAACCGTTCCTTCACTGGCCTTAGAGCCACTTCTTTGGAATTTCAGTGTCTACTGAAGACCAGCTGAGGCATCTAGTTTTGTGGACTGAGAAACTGCTGCATTCTTTCACTTACCATTCACAGCAAGCCATTGTTGGACTAGCTAGAACCCAAACCGTAGGTCATTCTAATAAATCCCCATTTCGTATACATATATATATATATATATATGGAAATATATATATGAAAAAATTCATTCTGTAAGTTCTATTACTCTAGAGAACCCTGACTAATACAGGGACTTCAAAGTAAAAGTAAATAAGAAAATAAAAGTCACTGGAATAGTGTATTTTTTATATGACCCAAGATCCTGAGATAAAGAGATTTACCTACAAGAACCCATATACTGTATACAAGTGGGTTTGTTTGTATGAGAGGTCACTTAGAAATCTGGGCCTGGAGAGAGGCCTCAGTGGTTAAAAGCACGGTCTGTTCTTCCAAAGTACTCAGGTTCAATTACCAGCACCTACATGGCAGCACACAACTATCTGTAACTCTGATTTGAAGGGATCCAAAACCTTCACACTAATGCACATAAAATAAAATTAAATAAATTATTTTTAAAAAATCTAGAATTTTTTTATTAATGTAAAATTTGTATTCTCTTTATCTCTTTAACCTGTCTGTCCCTTAGTATTCTTTTCTACAGAATGGGTAGAAATTACTTCAAAAGAATTTGGAAAGAAACAGGTACTTGAGAATTTTGTCAGAAGGTCAGTGTTCAACGGAAAAGCCATATGCTTAGTAATATCTTTGAGTGGAAGTTAACATTGTGTCTCTCCTAGTGACATGTGGTAGAAGGAGCCTTAACTTAAGCCTACAGTTGAGATTTTAATGTTAGTCATCTTCCTGTGTATGATCACAGTCAACTTGTACATTCTCTTATCCCTTACAAAGGAGTAAGACCACTGATACCAAACCAGATTGCTGAACAGGGTCATTTCATAGACTCCATGCTCAAGGAGGCTGTCAGGAGAAGCACAGTATCGTTGGCAAATGCCAGCTGGATTTGGATGTGGAATCAGCCACTACCCAGGCACTCATGAGTTTGAACACTTGGTACCCAGCCTGGGAAACATTAGGACGTGACACTAGCTGGAGACAGTGAGTCATTAGGGGTGGACCCTGAAATTCATGACCAGAGATCTGTGAAGGTGAGGATGCCTCGTTATTCAGTCCTACTGTTAGCCACTGCTACGAATCCTTTCCTGGCCCCCGTCAACTGTTCCCTTTCAGACCATGAGCCAAAACAAATCATGGCCTTAAGTTGCTTCTTGTAAGGAATTTGGGACCAGGCTGTGAGAAATACCGGACGAGATCCAGCTAGTAGTAGCCACAAGCTTCTGCTAGCAATATAGAATGGCAGTGAGGAAGCCAGTGAGATCAGGCAGAGAAGTAGAACAATTATAACTCAGAGTCTTCAGGTCCTCATTCTTAACCTGAGACAATCAAGATTACACTAATTCTAGACAGTGCCTTTACTCTGGAAAAATAACAACTAACTTGTTTTTATTTATTTATTTATTTTTTTTAGTGCTAGGTCTTAAACCCAGGGCCTTTATCACCCCATCCCTATCAAATATCTCTCATCACATTTTAAGGTCTGAATTTTTTTTAACTCTTTAAAAATTTTTAAATTTATTTTGTTTTATGTGTGTGTGCATCACATGCTTATGTGGTGCATAAAGAGGCAGGGAGAAGTGCCTGGAGCTTTGGAACTAGAGTTACAACAGTTGTGAGCACTGTATGGGTTCTGGAAACCACACCCAGGTCCTCTGCAAGAGCAATAGAGGCTCTGAACCTCTGGACCATCTCTCTAGCCCCTCACCCCCTTTAAACCTTTTCAGAACTCACAGACAGGCTTGGCAGTTCAAAGGGGAAAATAAAAAAAATGCAGAAATGTTACCAAAGTCCCACCCAAGGACAATTCCTCATTTCAAATAGGACAAGGAAAAATGATGTAGGGATAAAGTTAAGGGGGATGTGAGCTGTGGGTTTTCCAATGCTGCTGTTTAGAGGTAGTGATGGAGCCTTAGGCCCTTCGGGAGTGGCGTTTGAATTAGAAATAACAGCGAAGGAACAGTTGCATCAAAGAAACAGGCAGGGGGATTGTAGGGACAGCATCAGGAAGAACTCCCAGTTTGGGGCAATCTTCACAAGGCAGTGTCTTTCCTTTAGCCCCTGGGCACTGTGGACACTGATTACATCAACCACTGAAGAAGAAACCCTTTCGTTGTGAAAATGTCCCCATCTTTTGAACTAAAAGAAGATTGCCATTACTTTCGGAGTCGGTAGAACCTGTCTGATATCAGGGCTACAAGTCTTCAGTGACCCGTTCTTTGTAGCTATTGCGTTGGAAGAAACAACTTTAAGTCGGAGTTGGTATTTTCCAGACCCATTAAGCTTTCCTGATGTGGGTAGGCCAGCCTTAGGTACAATACTAAAACACTATTGTTATTTAAAAAATAAAATACTTTTGTGGCATAAAGTAATGTTTGTTTGGGCAGTGGTGTGTGTGTTTTTCGGAGTGTTCTTTGAGTTTTCTGAAATTTGTCAGTAATAGGTTACATCATGTTTAGCAGCTTTCACTTACAGCTTTCACTTGACTTTTTTTTCTTTTTTTTTTTTTTTTAATCATTAAGAATAGTCTATCCTGAGTCTGGTTTTAACTGCATGTGGTCTTAACATTGCTATGTCCTCTCAAAGCTCTTCAAAACATCCCTTCTTGAGGCTGGAAAGGTGGCTTACCTCTTATGAGAGGACACTGGGTTCTGCTCTCAGAGTCTCACAACCATCTGCAACTCCAGTTCCAGGGGATTCTATGCCCTCTGCCCTCTTCTGATCCTGGTGGTCACTGCACACACATGATACACTAACATACATGCAGGCAAAACAGCCATACACGTGAAACACACATAAATAAAATATTTTAAGAAATCCTTGTTTTTCTTTGATCCATGTGTCATTGCTTCTATCAGGAAACGCTTGCTTTCCTTCGGTAACTAAATGTCTCCCCTGCTTGTATCTCTAACTCAAGACTCCATTCCTGGTTTAGCACTCTGCTTTTATAAATGTCTCTATCAAAAGCATCTCAGACCAAAAGCATCCAAGATAATTTAAAGTCTGGTCCTTGTCTAGATTCTACTTTCTTGCTAGGGTCCCAACCTGTGGCCATTCTGTACAAAAGTTCAGAAGAGATTTCTCTTGACTGGTTTATGTCCCTCATCATACTCATTTAATTCATTCATGAGGAGTTTTCTTCACTGGACCTCATATCTGTTTCCTCCTTGTCATTCCCTGTCTACTGTCCACCTCCCATTGTTCTTGCATGCACTCTATAGCCTGCGTTTTCACCCTCAAACCTTATTAAATAATAGCATTTATTCCACATTTGTCATGATGACCTTGCTGAAGCATACCTCTTCTCAAAGTTCTACTCTGTTTACAACCATACTTGTGTGTTCAGGGTTCTTGGGGTAAATACTAGTATCTTAAGCAGGGTTTGCAAGACTCTGTGTGACCAATGTCTATGTTCAGCCTCGGCCAGTAGTAAAACTTGGCTTCAGTCTCAATCAACGCAATCTACATCATCCTTTTCATACTTCTCTAGGATATTCTACGTAGGATTCCCTCAACCTCTGGCTCACTCCAGTGTTTATTTTCTGCTACTTGCTTTTTCCATCACTTCTTAAATAGCATAAAATTCTTATGGAAGTCTTTTTGACAGCCTGCACTACATACAACCTCTCTAGGTTTTAAGCTTTTGATGACACAGGCCATTTCATTTGGCACATATGCTGTATGAAAGGGTGGGGCCTCATGACTGGCACAAACTAGTTACTCAATAAATACCTCTTAGGAGGATGAAAGAGCTTCAGTTCTGTGGATCCAGACAATGATGTTTTTTCCTACAAAATTTATATATTTTCTTCTCTGGTGCCATCTTTCTTATGTTGTCTTTTAATTGTTTCTGCATCTTAAGGACTTTTTTTCACTTCTCAGTGAAAAAAAAACATGAATATGCATGTGCTTTAGGTCTGCATTCAAGGCTATCCTTAAAGTTTTTATTAACCTCATCAAGAATTTCCCCTGAGTTATTATTTCACAGTTTTTCTGAAACATCTTCCAAAACAAGCTCTGTCTAAGTCAGTCAGCGCAAAACACAGTCACACTCATCTTTCACCCCATGGTGCATGTCTTAAGTTCATTTCACTGCTTCTAACACATTCTTCCCTACCACAAGCTGCGTGGGATTATCAGAGATCATCGCCCAAGCAAGTGCATTTCTGATTAGTCATTTTGTGCCTAACACCTTTGCGTGACTGGATGCTGCTTTGTTGAATGGCTGAAGGCATGTGGTGTTGGTGACAGGATTTTCAGTTTTATACTAGACCATGCCAGGCAGCAGATGGCATGGGTCACTGTAAAATTCATCTTTGGTTCTTGCATTGTTTGCTAATATCACCATAATATTTGTGAAGTGATTCACTGCTATGTTCATTTATCTGCTTCTTTGTTATAAAACCTGAAAAGCCTCATGATGCTCACGCACACTAATTATTTTTCTTGCATCTTCTTTGGGAAAATTCCTACTCCATATAGCTCTTGTTCTGTCAAGAACTTGGACAACATAGGTGGGAAAAATCTGTGGAATAGATGGATTTCTTTCTCTCATCTAGCTACATATTTTTCTATCTGGCATCTATGATCTCTCTATCTATTATCTATATGTCTATCTGTCATCTATCTATCTACCATCTATCCATCTCATAAATTTTCTTCCATTTATTTAGAATATATTCATTCTTCTATTTCCCATTTTCCTGGAGCTGACCTTATATGTACTTTCAAGGGTTGGTGTTTACTCTAAGGAAGGAATCAATGGGTTCCATACCCTTACCCACAAGATGAGCTCAAAATAATTTCAAAGTTCAGTGTAGAACAGTAATGATCAGGAACAGAAAACCTGGAGTAAAGAGATGGTGTGTGTGTAAGTGACTATTCAGAGACAACAACTAATTTGATCCCAGAGTTACTGAAGGTATCGTGTCACCCTAATTACAGTGGATGGAACCAAAGCAGGAAATAAGTGATTCCAAGAGATGCTATGTACTGGAGTTTCTGATTTTATCATGCGATGATTGGGGCACCAAGCCAGCTTTACCATGGGGCTTTTCAGTATCAATCTCAATTTTGTTGTCTTAATTAAGCCTGCTTAAATTTTCTTTCTGTTATAGAAAAGAGCCATGACAAACTCTTGCCTTCCTCCTTCCTCTTCCCTTCCTTCCTTCCTTCCTGTTTTCCTTCCCTCCTTCCTGTTTTCCTTCTTTCCTTCCTTCCTTCCTTCCTTCCTTCCTTCCTTCCTTCCTGTTTTCCTTCCTTCCTTCCTGTTTTCCTTCCTTCCTTCCTTCCTTCCTTCCTTCCTTCCTTCCTTCCTTCCTTCCTTTTTTCCTTCCTTCCTTCCTTTTTTATCACACTAAGGTGTTGGTTTCCCTAAGGATTTAGGAGAACGAACACTCTAACAATCAGGTTTGTCACAGGAGGTTTCCTAAAAGAGTGTCTGGACAAGTGGTTCTCAACCTGTGGGTCCTGACCCCCTTGGGGGTTGCATAACAGATACCCAGCATGTCAGATACTTACATTATGATTCATTAACAGTAGAAAAATTAAAGTTATGAAGTAGCAACTGAATAACTTTATGGTTGGAGGTCACCACAACATGAGCAATAGGATCGAAGGGTTGAAGTATAAGGAAAATTGAGAACCACCTGTCTAGACCTAGACATTTTGTTGACGGTGACCCTGACCTGAAGACAGCAAGTATCCCATTACATGCCTTAGCCGATTTCTCTTGTGAGCTCCCTTCTGCAGCTAAGAAACTGTGATGGCGAGGCTGAACTGCTACATTCTGCTACTTTACCATGAAGGATCTGGATGACTGGTTCTAGACCATCGCCATGAAGTATAAAAGTAATGTTTGTGGTATGCAAAAGTCTCAGAGTTTTGAATTTGCATCTTTGGCTTAATGTATAAAAAGAGCATGCTCTTCTCTTCATCTACTTTTTCCTCTTGTGGGTCAGTTAACATGGTCAGGATCTCATGAAGATGTCAAGCAACACCTCTCTTAAGGCTTCAGAGGTGAGGCGTCTGCCTGGAAGCCGTCAAATTGCTGAAAGAGCTCATTGGTTCTTTTCAAATAGTTATATGGTTAGTCTTAGAGGGTTTAAAAAATTGAAAATAACATTATTATGTTATGGTACCCTGATGATCTGCAAGGATGTGGACCCAAGTTTATGTTTCTAGCACCTGTGTAAAAGTTTGATATACAAGCTTGCATGTGTAACCACAGTGCTGAGAAGGTGGAGACAAAGAAGTCCCTGGAGCTCACTGGCCAGCCAGCTTAGCTGAACCAGTGAGCTTCGGGTGCGGTGAGAAGCCTTGGCTCAGAAATAAGGTAGAAACCAGTCGAGGAGGACACTCAGTGTTGGCTTCTGATCTTCACATGCAGGAGCAGGCATGTGAATGAACATCTTTGCACATACGTACGCATACATGGATGAGCACGCACACACTAATACACATAGAAATTGTGTACATTCATTTTCATCAAAATTAAAAGAAAATATTTCAACCCCATCCACTCTTGAATTTTTTGTTCATTTTAGCCCTGTATAGTTTCATATGAGAATAAAAGATTTCCTACTTTACTATGTAAGCACTTTCTCCAGCCTTCTACACTTAACATTTTTTTAGAAATATCTCCTCACATCATTACAAGCTATTGAGATTTTTTTTTTAACAACTGTCCAATTCCTCCTCTTTGTGTGCTCCACATATGTTTAGCCAGCACTGTAAATGGTTGCATACCACCAACCCTACTGGGTTAATTCTCAACTTAAAGAGGCAGTTGGCCACTGTAAATTCACAAATATCTTCTTAAGTAATTCAGCTGGTGCTTGGAGTTTTAAAGGATATGCATGTCTGATTAGCATTGCTTTCCTAAACATTCATTTGTTATTAATTTATTCGCCCTCTTTCTCCAGTGCCTACTCTGAGTACAGCATCTTGTTCCTAGACACATTTTTACAGACCAAGAAAATTATGCTTTAGAACATTTGTATAATGATAGCTAAATTTCACACTTACAAAATTACAAAAAGCTGTGTAAAGATTCAAGGGTCTTTGAAGCCCTCTTTGGTTCCACTTACTTCTCATTATTTAATCAGAAAGGAGCCTTATTGGGACGCATATGGTGTAAATAGTTCAAAAGATATTTGGATGTCTTCATGACAGAGGGTTTTCTTACACTTCAGCCCTTAAAATGTTGCATTTTGTTTTTCCACAGCTTTGCACATTTGGGGGGTGGTGGTGGAATGTCATTTTCTTTACACCAGAAATTTACTGATTTTTTTCCCCCTCTTTTCATGGAAGAATTTTCTTTTGTGCAGAATTCTGGTTTGCAGGAACCTGTACATTTGTAAAAGCAATATGCATGCTTTTCAAGCCCATCACACAAGAGAGAACTTGTCTCTTCTCCTGATTTGAATGAAATTGAGGTTTGGAAGAACAGGATCGTGGAACAGCCTGGAAATCTCAAACCTGAATTAAAAGAAAGCTTTGGTTATCCCACCAAATGTTGCCTGAAGAGGCTCTACTGGGAGAGGAGACAGCAAGAGAGTGGATTTGAACTCACCCAAGGGATACTGAGTTGAGGTGTGTTTCATGAAGGTAAGTAAAACTCAGTTCAAGTCTCTTGTTGGGAGGAGGCTTTGTGGCCTCTTTATGATTTTAGATTACTCTGAATTTTAATTTTGGTTTGAAGTTTGACACATTCTCTGACTAAAATCAATATTTTCTCTCCCCTAATTTTTTTTTACCCTCCTCCAATTTGAAAACTTGTGAGAAACAGATATAAAACTGAAAACATCAAGTGAAAAATGTAACAGCTCTTTAATTTCACAAGAGAAGTTCTGGCTACTTCACGCTTTTCCTTACAAATGATTTGTTTCTTTTTCATCTAATCTGACTGCAATGAAAATGTACAGGAAACCCCACTGGGCTGCTGAGATTAACTTTTGTTAATAGGGAAAACATATTTTCTTATCTCCCCTCCCCATTTTGTTCTCTTTCATCTTTTAAAATGTCCCCTCTTGGATCTGCAAGGGCCTGTGTGGAGAAGACCTTGTGAGGTCTTTATCCTACGGAGGGAACCAGCAATACTGAGAATGTTTTGAATAGAAGCTTTGCTGAGGGCAACATGCCCAGTCTCTCAGCCCCAGGGGGGGAGGGGGGTGCTTTTAGAGCATCTTCTAAAAGCAGAGTGGGCAAGAGTCTTCAATATAAATTGTCCAACTTTATTTATTCTGCTATAAAATTTACTATCAGTATTTCAAACCCTTCTCTCAATATCTTGATATTTAATGTTGACTATTAGGACATTATTGGGGAATCAAAAATTATTGAAATAGTAATTAGTTTTGGATTTTATGCTTAAGGGGTAGACTTTTACATCTGCTGGCTGGCTTTATGCCTTTGTACAAATCAATCAATTATAGTGTCTAGCTTGATTTGCACGTAAGTCAATATTATGTATAACTTTTTTTTAAAAGATTCATTCATAGTGTGTTTCAATTTTGAGCACACTTGAACTATGTTTTAGAAATTTTAGCTAATGGAGTTCTCTGACTCTACAGTCTAAAATAAATGGCAATGCCATATGAAAACAAATTTTATTAACTCCCTGTATCCATTTGCAATAAAAACAACAATAAATAATCGCACCTTTTTGAGTTTTAACTATGTGGATGCCCTGTATTGTTTCTAAATGTATCTAATTTAAAACCCACAACCTCATTAACTAGAAAGTGAAAGTTACTTTTCCAAGGCTATACTGATATTAATTCATGAAGTTAAGAATCAGATATCAACTATGGAATTCCAGATTCCATGTTATGTATCTATAACTAATAACAGCAAATGGACCAGCTATGTCTTATTTACAAATATCAACGTAAGTCCATTTTCCCCTAAAATATCAGTGGCTAAGACAGTTAAAGATGAGACACAACCAAGAGTCACAGTAGAAAAATGGAAGTGAGGTTATTTATAATTGAAAACTAAAACATTGGTATTAAGTTAATTACTACTATAAAAGGTACCTTTAGGAAAAAATTCAATGGACAAGGAAAACAAACTGACAAAAAGAAAGAAAATGGTGGGTCACATGGCTCTTACTTCCTCAAAAAAGCTTCAAATATTCCACTACATTAAGTATCGATGATGGACAACTTGAGTCCACCTTTCTAGTCTTCATTCATTTAGTAATTACTTATTTAATACTTTTTAGTTTTAAAGTTGTGTGTGTGTTTGTGTGTGTGTTTGTGTGCAGTATGTACACGTGAGTGCAGATATCCCCGTGGAGGTCAGAGGCATCAGATCCCCTAGGACCTGGAGTTGAAGGCAGTTGTGAGCCATCCAGTATGGATGTTGGGAATTGAACTCGGGTCCTCTGCAAGAGCGTTATATAAGCTCAACCACTGAACTGCTGTGCCATCAACTTATCAAATGCTTCTTACGGTCCTAGTATCTTACTAGCCAGTGAGGATTCGGTGATAAGCGAAATTGTTTTTTGTCTTTATGGAGTTTGTAACAGTGGAGGAAAGAGCAGTCGAGATCTTTATTAGTCTATAGTTAAAATTCTGGATTATTATGATGGCCGTGGAAAGAAAATCAGATTTATGAGAGCAGATGTCGAAATAAAGTGGCCTAGACTTAGAATGGGGAAGAGCATCCTCCAAACAATGGTGTTAGAGCTGAGGTCCGGAGGATAACCAGACCTGCAGTGATCCTGGCTCAGAGCTTCCTGGATGGACAGAATCTTCACCCCCAGCCTGGGTCTGCTAAATTAGAGCCTGCAGTTCAGCAAGAGTCTGCGGTGACTTCTCTAATATTATCCTCTGAGGGCACTAAAGGCAAGAGAAGAACAAAGGATCACTGTTTCCAAAGGCTCTATGCTGGGTTTCCTGAGGCTGGGAAATGGAGTAGGAAGGAAACAGAGGTCTAAGCACGTGACACCACTTAAGCAGGGTACATAAGCCAGAGAGATGCTCATATCTTGATAATTTCTGAGCAGAGAGAAAAAAAACAAAAACAAAAACAAAAAAAAAACATCCAATCTGTATTTGGAAAACATCACTGTTGCAGTATGGAGTCCCAGAGGGAGACAGCTGGAAGAGAACAGGACAGTTACAGTCTCTAGGTAAAACTTCTAGTGTGGCTGGGTGTGGTGGTGCAAGCCTGTGATCCCAGCACCCTGGGTGGCAGAGGCGGGCATATCTCTGTGAGTTCAAGGCCAGCCTGCTCTACAAAGCAAGTCCAGGAGGACCAAGGCTACCCAGAAAAATCTTGTCTCAAAAAACAAAACAAAATGCTGTAGTGTGGAGACTGAAAATATGAATTTGGGAGCAGGATTGAATAACATGTTGGACAAACATTTTGGGAAGATGCAAAATTGTTTTTCAAAGTGCCATCTTTGATAGTGAATTTCCAACACCCTTGCAAATTCTGTTCAGTGTTTTTATAGAAAGCCAGAATTAGATCATCTAACTCCATTACTTCATTGTTAAATGCAGTTTCTAGAATATATGTTGGAGAATCTATGAAAAATGGTAGTCAAAAAGGTTTTTTTTTCTTTCTTTCTTTTTTTTTGTTTTTTTTTTGCTTTGTAAGTTTTTAAAATTTGATTGAGTACATGTGAGGGGCAGTAGGTTGGGGAGGAACCAGTTACTGCTTGCAAGTCAACATAGTTTTAGATGTCTTGACTTTACTTTGCTTGATGTTGAAAGAGATGCATAAAACTTGAATTTCAAACACCTATAACATAGATGATATCCTCATAAATTTTAAAGCATTTTTAGTGTAGAAAAAGTGGGCTTCCTTAGATATACTCATTATATACATACACACACACATGTGTGTGTAATTGTGATTTTTGCATTTTGCTCATGTTCGTTTCCCTTTCAATACCTTCTCTGGATAGTGTCCACTTTCTGCTTTCACTAATTTATATATCACATATATATATATGTATATATCTATATCTATACATCTCATATCTATAAATTTCATATGTATATATACACTCATATATATGATATGTGATTTCATGAAATTATATATAAAATAATTTAAAATTACTAAAAGCTAATATATATAATTCTCTTTCAATAAATATCAGTTTAAACACTACTTTGGGGTAAGTATATATATATATGTATGTATATGTATACATATTTATAGATATAACATATATGTGTATTTCTTTAATGTGTGTATATGTGATATATATGATAGATAAAATGTATCATATGTATATATCATATGTATATGCATATATATGAGATATACTTATCTATCTTATATACATATATATGAGCTCTGAATATACATACATATGTATTTTGTATATGAAGGAAAACATGATATTTTCTCTTGTCTTCTACTTCACTTTGTGTGTGTGTATATATATATATATAGTACATTTAGGGCTCTATTATGCATATGAGAGAAAATACGCAGTATTTATATTTCTGAGACTGTCATATTTTGTTGAGTACAAGCTCTACTGTCCTTCATTTTCCTGCATATGTCATAATTTCATTTTTCTTCACAACCAAATAAAACTCCATTGTGAGTGTGTACCCCCTTTTCCTCATGCCTTCATCTGTTGAAGTGTGTCTGGGTGGTCCCATGCCTTAGCTACTCTGAGCAATGTAGTGATGGATGTAGATGTACTGTTAGAGCTGGCAGAGTGTGGCGTTATATGTTACTGATTGTGTAAGACCCTTTCTCCCCTTTCATCCCCTCCTCTGGTTCTATGACTCATACCATCCTCCAAATATGCGTGCCCTTTTAGATGTCGGATGCACAAGTTGAAGAATACTATTCCATCAGGAACTGGAACTATTGACACAATAAACCTTCTTCAAATAGTGTACCCTAATTCCATGAGGAGAAAGGGTGAAGCGGTGGATCTAGAGGATTCTCTACCTTTCATTTTGCTCAACCAAAGGACAAATGCATGTTTGTAATCGATAATTTGGAAGCTATGATTTGACTAGGAAGTCCAAGTGTAGATTTTATCTATAATTACATAGTCATGAGAAGACAAATGTGGGTCTCATAGAATAAGCCAAGGTCCTTCAAGAAATAAATATACTGGGGAAAGAGATGAGGAAGAACCTGGGGTAATTATAAATACAGATTAAAAACTGGTATATGGTCCCAAACCTGTAAGAAAAAGGGATTTTTCTGAAGGTGTGCCTGGAGAACTAGTTGCTGTAAAGGTGCTATTTAAATTAATCTGTGTAGATGTATGTTGGGGATGGAGAACAAAGATGAACGAGGCATGAATGGTCCTTGCAAGAGGTGAGAGCACTGGCTAGGTGTTACTGGCTCTTCACTGTGAAGGGTGCTGCCTAGAATTCACATGTATACAGTAAAGCATATCCAGTAATCTGGTTTTTGAGCATCATTAATGTTTTTCTATTATTTGACAGTGATTAATCAATAAGGACATCTTTTTTTTTTAAGAGGAAACATAATACAACTTGAAAACCAACAGAAGAGGTAGCTCATGTCCATTTCTCTCAGAAAAATGTAATGCTCTGTGCCCTTATACGGTTAGTTATTTTTTTCTCAAGTAGGAACAGAAGCAAAAGATACAGATCCAATTGCCGTTCTAGTTGGAATATGCGCGTCCAGGTTATTCTAACATCCTTTGACTCCAAGGTCTTTGTGTCATGAGTTCTGAAAGAGCAGCGTCATGATTCTAACCAAGATGACATGGTTTGGGAGGCAAGGCAACAGATGGCTCATTCTCCTGACCACCTCTGTTCTGAAGCTAATGGGACAAGAGTTCTGTAACAGAGAAAGCTACATTCCCTCACTCTGACTCTGAGTGGCACAGATGTGCCCCTTAAACATGATTCCTTCCAGTGTCCTTCCCTTCCTTCTGCCTTACTTTGCCCAATGCTCTTGCTCCTGTTTCTTACATTATGCTGTGAGCTCACTTCAGTGTCTAATGTTTAATTTACTTTCTTTTACCATTAGACAGTCTTGGATAATTTTATCCTTCTCACAACCTAATATTGGGCCCATCTCATTGAACCTTGCTTGTACCTGAGTCAATCTGACCGAATTTCTGTTTTAGCACTTTACTTACCTTTTGGCAGTACATGTGTTGTGGATGAGTCTCTGACACTTTGCAATATCACGAATAGAAGGTAAAACATTAATGGTAAATGTTTTACATTTTAAGCCACCAATCATGCTCGTATGTAATATAGTGCTTTTTTTTTCTCTAAAATTGTCAGGTTCATTGTTTCTGAAAATTTGATTTAATTGTCTGATTCACAGATTTTCCCAGTATAAACTGGCAAATGACGTAGCATATGACTAACACATCAATTAAAATTTCATGTTTTTATTTGTCTGATGAGTGGGATAGATTACCCAAAGGAAGATAAATGTCAACATGGGGGGTTAAGAAAGAAAATGGAATCTTATTTTATTTGTTGTGCTGACAAAGATTTAGTAGAATAGTTTGAATGTGTTTCCCACACTGTCTCATTTCTAAGAAGTTATAAGGATCCTAATTATCGGGTTTTTATTTACATGGCTGTATTTCAAATAAGATCATGTCTTGAGAAACTGGGAAACGTGATAGAGTATAGTTGGGTTACTCTGTGGCTGTGGAGCTAGGTGTGCTTTTACAATGATCACGTTAATCAATATTCCTGTGTTGGAGTCGATACTGAAATAACCTCATAATTTTAATTCCCATCATCCAGGTTTTAGCCTGCATTTGTGACAAGAGACGTTTTGTAAGCTTCTAAGATAGGGAAAATCCTGGTGGAGATTAAAGAGTGCTGTGAATGACTGTACATGCTAGCACATGTAACTCCTTGAGAAGCCTCAGTGCGTCTGAACAGCACAGAACAGCACGCGGTGGCCCGTAGGTAAACTTAGAGTTGACTTCCGTTTCACCCTCGTCTCAAAAGAATGGGAACGGTTCTAAACATTAGATTATGAAGGAGCGCTACCCGGTTCCTGCTGAGGACGGAACCCAGGGCTGAGGGCAGAACCCAAGGCTGAGGGCATACAGAGGATCGTAGTCTCCCCACCGAGCCATGCCACCTGCCTTAGGCCAGGGGCCACCTGAGTAGGGGCAAATAGTCAGTTCAGCTTTTGTCACTGAGAAAAAAAGAAATCCCACATTGTCTACCGCACCACAGTGGCAGGAGTGTGTGATGGTACTCAGTGGGCCAGTGGGCATGTTATTTCTCTCACTCTGCGAGCGTTTGAGATCACAGGTTAATAGATAGCAACCTCAAGTTTTGTCAGTTGAATCAAATCCTGTTGTTTCACTTTCCAGAGAAATTTCCCCTTTCAAACTTTCTTTCCTTTGTCTTCTAATAAATACGCTCTTTCTGAATCCCCTTTTCTTTTAAAATGAAAAGAGTAAAAGGACTACTTTTGTAATTAAAAGTCATTTTTAAATAACCCCAGAAGATTGTTTCTAGATATCAAAACATCTTTATGGTCCCATTTCTGTGGCAAGAAAGACAAGCGACTGGGATCCTGTGCATTCTACTGTAGTCTACATTAATTACCTTCTATTAAAAAAATGACAAAGACCTTTTTGAAAGAGAATCTGGCACCCTTTCCGCAGAAATGATGGCAGACACCCTACTTTGCTGATTTCTTGACACTTCTAATTACCTGTATTCATTTGAAATCGTTTCCTTTGTAGAGAGTTATTGGCATGATTTTCTGAGAACAAGAGGAAAATGGAAAACATTTTAGCAAGTTAAGGGGGAAGAAATCAACAGTATCATTGTTTGCCGCTTTTGTTGAAACTCCCCACACAAGTCATTTGAGGGACATGAAGGTAAATGAAAGGTTATACTTTGCCCTGCGCGTGGTTGCTGGTATTTGTAATGTCAATAACTGTGGAAGGTTGTCAGGAAACTGCAGAGACAGAGGTCAATGGCAATGACAAACACATCATTGTATGTGTTTGAATATGCAATATCGGCCTGATCTGCCAGGAGAGACTTTCACACCCCAGGACTATCAGCCAGGGACCCTATGAACCCCACCCATTGTTCTCCAGGGCCCTGGACTGTCATGGTAGAATAGAGATGGAAAAACTGTACAGGAACTGTTCTTGGAGGGTGGAAGGGGGCTGATAGTCCAGTCCTTGCTCTATACATATATAAATGGCTTTTCTGTCTTTTAAGGTGGGATCCCAGAGCAGATTCAAACTTAGTCGGTTTTGAAAAGTGCTTCATTCATGTGAAATTTAAACATTTTTTTTTCTTGTTACCAAAAGAGGAGCACAGAGTTGAGCCTAGTATATCATTGCAGTGAAGTAGATGACAGAGCCTTTCTGGGTTATAAGCTCAATTAAATATTAACCATGCCTTTCATATCCTCTTGACAAAAATTTAGTTGGGGTAATGGTGAGACCTTCCACCGTGTCCTGCCTCCTGTTGATTTAGACACGTTAGAAAGCGTGGCCGTTTGGATTCGGTAATAAATTATTTACAAACGAAATGCACAATAGGTCACTTAAATTGTGTCTCCAGTAGGAACAGGCTTGATAAACTACTTCTCTTGTTGTTGTTGTTGGCACTGTAACAGAAGTATTCAGATTCGGATGGGAGTGGGTGGCATCTGTCTCTTTCTTTTAGTAAATTATACCCGAGGATTAATTTGTAAATCTTTTGGGAAATTAAAAAAAAAAAAGAGTTTAAAAGAAATGAAATTGCAGGTGATCATTGAAATGGCTGGCCTTCACTCCAGTCCTGAAGAGCACTTGCAGGGTGTAAAGGCAGTGTGTGAGAGAGGCAGACAATGCTGTTTGGTGGCTCAGACTTGTAAGGTTTTGCATCTGTTGGTACTCTGCATTAAGATAAAATATTTGGGGGGAACGGTGAACAACTACTCTTTCTGAGACTTTCTTCATTTTCTTGGGTAGCCTTTTCCCAACCCCAGGCGCGAGCTACCTTCCCCAAACACACCTCCTTGAAGGAGAGCAGGGAGTGAGATTTGCAGGCGAGGGTTGTGCAAGGTGACAGAGTGACAGAGGAAGAGGCTCTGAACTCAGCCAGGTGTGACAGAGCAAGGGGGTAGCTAGCAGGATGGAGCAGAGGGGGCCTGATAGAGCAAAGCAAGGGAAAGGGAGGCATGATGAGGAAGAAAAAGGGATGTCAGTGGGTGTGAGACATAAGTATAATTTAGCAAAGTAAATGGCCTTGCTCCATAGGACAAGGGAGATTATGGACCCAGGGAAACAGAGGGAAAAGGGAGACTGCAGACTCTGAGAGGGAAGGGATGATATTGTAAAAGAGGAGTAGAAAAGAACATTCCTGAACCTAGAATCTAGACAGAGGGAAACTGATGATAAAAAAAAGTCCCTTGTATTTTTCAGACAAGAGGATTGTCCATTCAAGGAACACCTGTTTCTACTTCACATGCCTCATGCCGGGAAACTTGTTTGGAAGGCTTTGGGCTGTGCTCTTTGTGGGGAGCACCTCCGTGTGGCTTTTCACATTAGGAACTCCACAGGGTTCACTGTGGAGGCTCGTATCTGCACTTAGGTTTTTCTCAGGCTTGCCTTGTTTCCACTGACATAATAATTTTGATTGTCCCCAAACAAGATCTTCAGTGGGTGAGAAAGGCATTGGGAGCTCCTGTTATTTCATTTTCACTGCTCCCCTTTGTACTTCTTTAGGCTCCGATTACATCTCTGACCTTCAGATAAGACCCAAGTGCAAGTAAACAGTCTGGTTACATTCACAATGGGCCAGATGACAGCTAGAGTAGTTTCCCAATGCTTTATTTATTTTACTTTTTAATACTTGATGTTGGAATTATTTTTAGAGATGGACCTTTAATATTCTTTATTCTACTTCATGGAAGGTAGCACTTCCTTCATGAAGGTAGTAGCTATTGGGCTTTAAGAGGCAAGAGAGGGAGGGGTTCCTGTATACAAGACCTGTGTACACGGGGTGAACACATAACCTATGACATCCTTTGAGCCTCTTCAGTGCAGGCATTAGAAACAGCGGCCTATTTCTAATTTCTTACGGGCTATCTGTAAGAGCACATCTTCTGTAGGCTATACTATGAATGAGACCATAACATTTTAAAGGTTAATTCACCTCCTTCCCATCATCCTCTCCATTTTGGTGAAGGTCGCTTTGGAGTAACAAACTGTACAAGCAGCATTATCGAATTTCTTGGTATATATATATATTTTAAAAATATATATATATTTTAAAGACCAGGTTTGTGGTATACAGATGGGCTTTCTGGGAGACGGCTCAGGAATAGAGCACGCAGTTATGCACAAAGTTCTGGGTATAATCTCCACCACCATTGAAGGAAAGTATAGCATGGGATAAATAGCAGATAATGAGTGTTTTGCTCAAAATGGCAGTCTCCTTTTATGTAGATGACTGGTATGAACATATAGAGCATCAAAGCATACTTTTATGTTAGAGCTATATGAATTAGCAATTTCCTCTTTTCTTTTTCACAGAACAGTGTTTGGGTAGCAACAGGGAATAATAATCATTGCTTTTCCCTCTCTCTCTCTCTCTTTCTGCTTTTATTCTTATTACTGACCATTTTGTTTATCAGTGGATCATCATGGGAATGGCTCAGAATTTGCTGTTTTCTTATCTCCAGACTGAAAACTGAGTATAATTTCTAGGTGGAATAACCTGCCCTGCGAGGTGAGCACGCCAAAGGCATGCTGTGATTTGCAAGTGGCAGGGATGAGGGACATGAGAGGTAATTCTATTCATATCTATCTTCTCCATCTTTCAGTGTAGATTGATAAAGCTTTAGACATGACAGTGGGTACAGTTGTAGAGAAAAGCATAAATCACGGAGTTTTCCTGAGGTGAAGAGAAGGGTGAAGGCCAAAGGCTTCTTAGTTTTCCAGAAGTTAATATATACAGATGGATGCCTTCTCCTCTCTTTTCTTCATGCCATGTTAATCAGGTATTTTTGTTAGAAAGAAAAATCTACTTTGCTCTTTTTAAAAAAAAAAAACCTTTTCCATTTATTTATTTATATAACACTTTACAGCCTGATCCCAGCCCATTCCCTCCTCTCCTCCCAGTTCCACCCTCACATTCCCTCCGCCAATTGTCCCCTCTTCTTAATGGGGCACTAATATTTTTTCAGACCTTTCCTTTCTTTAAAACTCACTAAACACCAAGACAAAATTATTTAAGTGTACATTTCAATTAATTTTGCCTTCTAAAAACTTATCAGTGTTTGTCATTATGTTGGTCATTGTGATCTGGATTTGAGCAAGAGAAAACAACGAAGGTAAAAAGAAATACAGGAGCAAAGAGAAAAAAAAAAACGAGCATTGTTGGGGGAAAAGTAAAAACAGTCAACTCTTAGATCGAAAAACATTACTTAGGAGTCAGGAAGGATTTGTTTAATTTTAAGTAAGGAAAAAAGAAACAGGGGACCACAAGCTACTTATAGATTAAAGCACAGCTAAGTTGCTTACACACAAATACTGACATCACAGAAGAATTTAAAAGGAAAGACAACTGACTGTCCATACTAAATGCAATATTAATCAATTGCTTATTATCCTATTGTGTCCTGTTAGTCCCCAAGACTTCTGCCAAATGTGCAGAGGTTAGAGTAGGTCCAGAGGCAGCAACAACAGAGTTGAGGAATTGTGAAATAGCCCCAATGAAACAGGGGTGAAGCAGCGGCCTTGTTTAGTCTGGAAAGGCAGAGCTGGAAGCTTAATAGCAGCCCTTGCATCCATGACAGAACACAGCCCTTTGCAGGTAGAGGTGAACAGCTGGTCTCCGTTTCCTCCAAGGACAGTACAAGCAGCAGGGTCTTAAGTGCAGTCAATGGGGATTCAAGTAAGATATTAAGAAGGCCTTCCCAACACCAGGGGATGTGCAGGCAGAGAATCTTCAGGTATTCTGGATTTAGACTGTTGACTTATGGTTATTAATTCTATTTTAAGTCAGAAAGTCCACGTTGAAAAATAAAAAGAAAGAATGCAATCCCCCATGCAGGAACTTGGAGAGGAAAAAAAATGAATACATTGTGGTCTGGAGACAGAGACCATATGGGATGGATGAAACGTATGAGTTAAGGTATTTGGCCAGAAGAAAAAGAAATATAGTATGGAAACAAAGGGGGGGGGTTGCTTAGGTAAAGAAAAGAAAAAGAGAAAAGTATGGGAAATATTTAGACTAAGGAGGCTCTCTTAACCAAAGCTTTGTTTTTGGTCTTGGGAAAAGAATTTGAATTGTCCAAGTGTGTGAGAAACAGCACTCACTTCTAATCGACACTGTTCTGTGGAACTGCTGTAGTTAAATATCAGAATCAGAGCCAAAAGGCATATTGGCCATATTTTTTTCCCTGCCTTTACAAAACAATACAATTACCCAGAAAAGGGACAAAATGACTTTTCAAAGCTTTCCCAACCTTTTGATTTTGACAGAAAGGGAAATGGTGATAATGAAGCAAGTAAACAGTACGTGTATACCACACAAATCAAGAACTAGGAATGTCCAGATCAAAGAAGCAGTATTCGAATAGCAGGGATTACTAAAAATTAATAATAATAATAATAATTCTAAATGTTACTGCCATTGTTAGAAGGGGAGATATGAACTGAGTGCCCGATGGTGTAGGCTCTGGGAAGATCAAATAAGAAAGGAGACCCATGGATTTAAGGGACATAAAGCCCAAGCCTTGCGTTGTGGTAAGAATTTTGTTTTGTAAGGCAGGCATCTGTGGTTGCAAACCTGTTACTTGGAACGATCTCATTCATGACCACAGACGCACCAATGGGCATTTCACACAAAAAATAGCTCAAGGGTGCACATTAGCTTTTAAGATAATCAGCAACGTTAAATCATTTCAGTAGTCCTCTTTGAGCTCCATCTCAGCCCCCACAGTACTCCGAACTGTGTGCAAGCATTCCAGTGTACTGTACAGTGGGCCTGTGCCAGCGCTGGACTCCCAAGTTTACTGGGCTAGTTGTAATTGGCTTCTGGTTACCTGTATTTCTCCAGACAATGGCTGAGCCTGTTGGGAATGGATTAGTCCCTTTTTACACAGGGCTTTGTACTTTGCTGAGCAAGTGCTGGGTTTGGTCATTAGGGTATTCTGTCTAACGGGTTTCAGAGTGCACTGTTTTGTTTTTCTGACCCAAGAAACTTTTCTCCACTCTAAATAGCAGAAAATAGAGTCCTGTTTGAATTTGTCAACATAATAGTTATGTATATTTTATAACATGATGGTACACAGAAGTTGACAATCTAAAAATAGATCCTTGAAAATATTTTTTACTGCTTTAAAAAAATGTACTTTGAATTCACTTGTAAAATAATTTGGGTTTGCAAATCACTTTTTCTCTCTCTCTCTCTCTCTCCTCTCTGTCTCTGTTTCTGTCTGTCCATCTGTCTGTCTCTGTTTCTCTCTCATCTCCCTCTCCTTCAACAAAGAAAAGCCTTTTGTTCTGGTCCCTGCCAGTGCCTTATTCTGTGACTTTCTGCTGTCCCCTAGTGGCACGTTAATCTTTTCGACGATAGTGTGATTGCCCCTGGAACCAATTTTTTCCCTTCTGTGCTTTCTTCTAACTCTCATTAGCAGACATTTAAAACATTATTAAACAACCTATGAGTTGCCTTTTAGAAGCAGCATCCCTGTTCTTTAGCACAAACAGCATTCTATCTATGAGTTTGAGTACATATTCCGAGGGAAGACAGACCAGCTAGGCACGTTTTCCTGTTCCCTGCCCCATATCCCCCCAAAATTCAGGATTTCAAAATTCTAGCAAAAAATTGACGAAAGCAAAAATACTGTCAGCTTTGACTGTTTTTATATAACATGCGGTGGTGAAGCATAGTTTGTGACCGGTTAGACTCTTTATGTCAGTGGGTTTACAAACAAAAATCATGGTACAACTTTTCTTCCACTTTTGAAAGTTCTGCTCGGTTGCTTTCATGGTTGCAGTCCCTTTTTCATGGTGGGATTTGTCTAGAAGTATTTTTGAAAAATACAACGTTCTCAAGGTTTGAAGCATTACATGTAATTTAGCTACGTGAAAGACAGACTCTCATTCATAGTTACCCGGATGACTTAAGGGATAGCTTAGTTACCTCTCTACATAAATCAGAACCTTTCAGTAAATTAAAGCTGGATTGGCTATTTACGTCTTCTGTGGTTCAGTCCTAATAGGATGCTGGTACATCTCTCAGCATACCCTTTTTGTTTACGGAATTAGTCATTTCAAACCGTAGAAATGAAAATGGAATATGTAAGTTTGTCAGAAACCAGTTTGGTTTTTAAAAACTTAGTATTAACCGATAAAAGACTATAAACCTGGTTTATACGATCCTGCTAAAAGATGGCTTAAAGCATTACGAAGACTTTACAAGAAAAGAAAAGAAAAGAAAAACAACTTGGATGAAATCTAGGCCATTAATTGAACATTAGAGAAATCTGAGCTGAATGCTGAACTAATGATTGCCTGGCTCTGCCTTGTTTGGCACTTGCTGTGGTTTTGACAAAGATCACTTGACTAGTAACACTATTTTCTTTCTGAACTCAAGGGGAAGAGGCTTGGGAGTGGGGGCAGGGAGGAGGAGGAGGAGGCTCAAAGCCTAGGAACTGCTATTTCTTGGTAATTCAAGTGTACAGTTTGGCCATGTGGAAGCAAACGAGCTAAGCTGTAAGGCTCTCTTCAATGACACGAAGCTTGTTTCTTCAAAGAAAAGAAAAGTTGGTGCAGTTTTTAAACTGCCTCCGTTCTGAAAGGTCAGATTGCTGCCCAATTTAGTCATTTTGTCTGTTTAAACATGCCGCCATTGGGAGAAGGCATTAAAAACAAAGCCCTGGATCGCAATCAATTTTGGCCTAAGTGCAAAGTCACTCGACCAATCCGTGGAATCCTGTGCCTTTCATGAGGAAGGGGGCTCACGCCTCCTCCACTTCTTCTCAAGAGAAAAGATAAACCCCCTTCGAAGCCTGCGCAGGACTCACGCTTCCTCACTTCTAGTGATGACCCATCACCTCGCCAGCCCTCAAATTCAAATTACGTGGGTTTCTAAAAGTACCTCCCTCATCACACATCGCAATCCACAGGAGCTGTTTTCCAGAGGAATGTCGGGTTACTATTATTATTTTGTTGTTGTTGTCTAATTCAGATTGTAAATGTTCTAAAACGAGTTCTCCTGGAGTTATTTTTAAAGCCTCACTGTAAGTTAGGTCTAAATACTGTGACTGTTTACTGAGAATGTAGGAAACAACATATTTTTAAGACCGATTCCTGGGGCTGGGGGAGAGAAGGTCATTTGAAATTTTAATTAATTTAATTTTAATTTTTAGATAAAAATGACTGAAAAAATCTTAATTCTAATGAATAAATGGATCTTTCCTGCTGTTTTCTTTTTCTTTTTTAACGTTGTAGATTTCATTGAGTTGATTATTGAGTGGATTTAGGAAAAAAAAAAATACAGTGTAAAGTTTCCTTTAAAAAAAATAAATGGAAGGACAGTCTTAATAAATCTTCTGAAAAGTAATCCAGCATCATCAGTGGTCTATTCTCTACAGAATTAGTTTTTCCAAAACAATAATAAAGCCGAGCAGTTCTACTTTTTACAACTCTGGAGACTATCTAAACAAAATGAACAGATTTATAGGGCTATTTTTAGTGCGCGTCACTGCATTACAGTTTACATTTGCTTTCAAACCTTATTTGACATTCCTAGTAGAAAAATACAGGCAGAGCACTCATTAAGATCCGTAATAAAGACAGTCTCCACAGGGCAGTTACCCAAAAAACCCAAAGTTGAGGTGCACATCAGAATGTTCTTTTGGACTCTTAAGTCATGCTGCTTTCTTTCCACTTGTCTAAAACAACAAAACTCTGGACCCAAATGGAGATCCAGAACGTTTGTTTATAACTATTCCCCCTGCCCCAGGCATTGGTGGTATGCCCAATAACTGAAATAAAAGCGCACTTTTTGATGGCGGGGATTTTCAGAGAGCAACAGGTAAGTCTGCTTTGCCTAGTAACTATTATTTTCCCATAAGCTGTGAATTCCATGTCCAAGTGAAAAGTAACGTGCTGAAAAAAAGAGTAGTGTAACAGTGGGACTTTCTGCAAACCACGCCTGCATGAAAAAAAAAAAAAAGAAAAGTGGAAGATCTTATGTAATGTTATGAAATATGTCACCACACAGATTTATGGAAAAAACCACAGTTGCATTTTAAAATACAGTCAGGAGGATTAAATGTTTGCATTTTGGCCACACCAAGTGTCTTTAGCTTTTCCATACCGGGAGAGAGGCATGTGTTTCCTTCATGGGCAGTCTTACCTTTACTTGTGTGCACAAATGAAGACTCCATCTCCTTTGTTTATTCTGGAGAGAGATTTCAGCAAGAGGGAAAAACCAGAACAACAAATTCAGATGCAGCTTTAAACATGCTGTCATGTCTTTTTCTCCGATGGGAAGGGGATACTTTGATAAGGTTAGACTGTCCAGGGAACTAAATTGACATCCTGCCATGTGCTTTCATATTAATTGTGCTCATGTAAAAGCCCACAGCAAGGAAATTCCTTAGCTGTAAACATCATTTACGGAACCTTATAAATACAGCTCTGATTCAAAGGTAAGAAAACAGACAGGAATTCTACACCAACTGCCCTCTGATAAGATTATGTTTTCAAAGCAAAAAAAAAAAAACGATGCCTACATAATGTTGTGGCATGAAAATATCCGATTAAACTCTTAGAAAAACACACTTTCCCACAAGCGGCCTCTTTATTTGCCGCACCTCGGGGATCTTATTAAAAGTTAGTGTGTTGCGTTTAAACCTGAAAAGGGATTCGTGTAAAATTATGGCTTCACAGATTGCTTTCTGAGAACTGAAGATGAAATAAGAAAATGATACATTTGGACTAAGAGGCACTGTAACCGCTGGAAAAATGTCAATGAAGGCATTTGGGGAGGTTTCAGCTTGCTATAGATGAATCAAACGGCCTAAGAAAGTAGTTTTATAGCTGGATGAGTGTTTTTAACGAGTTAAACATGTTACTACGACAACCTTAAAGCCACACTGTAAACAATAGCTCTGATGAAAAGATTGTCAGGGTTGTTTGTTTAAAAATTATTTTTCTTTTTTCTTTTGTATTTGAAGTTTTCAATCATTCTATTTGGCTTTCAGTATAAAGAAATGATATATTTTTAGTAAATTTATCAATTACTAATTAATTTGGTGGTGAGTGCCTAATTTGGGGTTCTATTTAATACAGGGCCAGGTTTAATTTCTTCTAGCTCTTGGTTATCCTTGGCCTATTTAACATATGAATTAAGCCCAATTCTCTTTGAAAACCCAACCCATACCTATTCCTCCCCAAGTCATAAAAATAATTTATTGTTGTAATCTCAATTTATGGTTTAGTTAGGCAGAGTGAAAATATGACCTCCGAAGGAATCCCCCTCCTCTTCAGCTCCAGCCTGCTTTACAGTGGGTTCTGTGTGTCGCTACAAGTTGGTATGGCTAACACTTAATTTGTGGCTTGAAAAGAAATGAGCTGCTCTCCAATTTAAAAATAACATTTAGATGAGCAAACATGAAAAACCTTTGCAAATAGATGATTTTGTATCTTTAAACAAAAAATATGAAAGGAAAAAAAAGGAGGTAGGGAGAGATAAACCTAACCATAAGGCAAATGTATTGCAAGCAGGGACAGATGAGAGAATTTTCAAAATTAAACTGCTAGGAAAAGCAGTTGTGAGGCAGTCTGTGTTTTTATTTGGGGGTGGGGGGCGAACAGGAGGGAATTAAGGATATTATAATTGAAAGTGCATGCGATAGCAACTAAAATGTTCTTTTAGGATATTCTTGTTTTGTCTTATAAAATATCTTTTAAAAAATTAAAATGATACACAATGTTTTGTAATTTTGGTGATCTTTTCAGTTCTGGTGGATTTGGTTCAAAATTTAAAAAATTGCTTTATGTGCTATATATTTTTGTCCGTAAAGCATTCTCCAAATGGTAGTTATTTATGTGAATAATAGAACAAAGCATGGAAATATGGCTTTTCTTCCTACTCCATTATTGAAACGGAATATGATCATTAGCCAGGGCTGGGGTTTAGTTGCAACACTTTGAAAAATAGCCTAAATGAATAGATGTCAAATTAATCAAGAATGGAACTATTACATTATTTTCAAAAACTATATATACCATTAGGGGTTTTCAGCTATAAATAATTGTTATGTAGAAAAGAGGAGGTTTCATCTTAAAAAATTAGCATACGCCACCTCTTCAGGGTGTTAAAAAGATTGAGCACTCAACTAGGCTTTGTGAGAATCACAAGTGAGGAAGCAGGATTATAATAACATCTCACAACTAAACCTGAACTTAGAAATGGATGCTTCTGCAACAGAGTCATTCTCTGACTGACTTCAGGTGCATGTGTCTCTCCTCTGTAACCTGGAAAGAGTGTCTTGGAATTAGAATCACCTTCCTTCCCATCTGCAAAGACACTTCACTCCCAAAGCAAACTTTATTTTGTCCTGATTCCGTCTTGCATTTTCTTTTTATTACTCAAGTCAGAGACAAAGGACATTTCTTCAGTCATTGATTTTTTTTTTTCACCCTCTTGCGGTTAATAAGAATTTATCCTGGAGAGATCCTGCAGGTTGAAATGCATATATAACTCGGCTTTTATTTAAAAAAAAAAAAAAGAAGCCCACCTCATTTATAGTGGGATAGAAGTAGTTTCAATCACTTTGTCATGTGGTGCACATATCTAGGTATATTTTTAATTAAACACTGGTCCACAAATAAGCAAATAATAGAAGTTAGTGGAGAAGCAGTTGCTCTCAGGCTGACAGTGGCTCATTTATCTTTGTCCTAACTAGACAATGGGAAATGACACTCTGCTGTTGTTTTCTATGCCTTAAGATTTCCTTCTTAAACAAATGCAGTTGAGGCGGTTTGTTTTCCGACAGCCTGGCACACACTGCCAGTGGCCAGAGTTTTGTCTCTTCTTCATCCAGAGGGAGGATTAATCTTGGTGATGGTGCAAACGAAATGTATGTCTGGGGTCAAAGTGCAGACTGCCTTTTGGGACCTGCATTACATTAATGTCATTTTTGGGTTCCTGACGTTAATCAAAACCAACACCATAAAGCGTCACTTAGCTAATTTGTGTATTATTGTCAGTGTTACCATTAATTATGCGTTTGTGAGGAAAAAGAGGATTAATGAGATGTCACAGGTAATTTACAATGATCAGGCTCCCCAGGATATTAAGAAAACACTAGCTGGGTAAGATTACCATGCAATCATACGCAAGAAGCAGAGGTCTTTGTTGAGACACCACACCGATACTGTCCATCGTTACCAAAATCCCTCTTCAATCAGCAGTGCCCAACGTTTACATATTTTACTCATATCTAGTGTTTGCTTTGGGCTAACATACCCAGAGTTCACACAGTAATGGTGAGACTTTTGTTCAGGGGTCTCCCACTCTGAATACAGAGCATGAGCTTTCGTTCCCCTTGAAAGGTGGCCAGTTACAGATGGTTAATTCTCAACCATGTCCCATGAACTTGGGTTCACATTTAATACCTCTATTACACCATTTTTGGTGGCCTGGGTGGTTGTATTTAAATTAGACATAAGAATTCTCCTCTCTGACAGTTTTTTTTTCTCCCCTAGCTTACTCCTCAGGGTCATGTAAATAAGTGAATTCTTCTTGCTCGCTCTTTCCTTTTCTGGAAGAGACATGTAAACATATGGTGTAAGGATATTAGTATGATATGCTTCAAACAGAAGCATTGAAGTACAGCCCTGTACTATGGTCTGAAAGGTCATGTAGAAGAAACACGAGTAGTAGAGGAGCTGCTGGCAAGACAAGAGGGCGGTTAAAGCATCGAAGCAGAACAAGCTTTCAAGGAACCAGCAGACAGGAAGATAGGGATGGCAAAGAAAGGAGCCAACTAACCCCATGGTATCTATTTTACAGATCCCTCTTTGTGGATCCTGAAACACGTCCCAGGAGGCATCATGGTGACTGAGTTCTACAGGGGACAGACCAGACCCGTGGAGTTCAGAGCTCAGGGTCTAGGTACCCAAATCAGTTTTCTGTTGGGAATGATTGTTGTCCTCTTGGGTGAAAGAAGACCACGGTGGGTCAATGAAGCCAGCACAGGAGGCCTTTTGGAAACATCATTTGCTGACACGCTTTGAATTCCCGTGAACTCATTTCATGTTAGCCTTATTTCTTTGAGGCCATGACTGTATGCGATGATGTCCAGAACTGTGTGTCTCTGTGCGGTCCTACACACATGTGAAATTTAGCTTTAAATTCCAACTCTGGGAGACTTGGAGAAAGTCACTCAGCTTCTCTCTGTATTAGTCTCCTCACCTGTGGAATAATAAAACTTGGCCAACACAGTAATGAGGATTTAAGGCGATAATGAGTGTAAATCACTTAGCACAGGGCTCAGCACACAGTAAGGGTTTAATAGGCTGATGGTTTTCAACTTTAAAATTTTATCAGAAACACCTGTGGGACTTCAGAAATGACAGTTTTTTGGCTCATGCTCCATACCTATCAAATAAAATTGAGACTGCTTATGGGCAGTCTCAATGTTCAGCCTAGGTGAAAACCCTTGCCTTAAAGATCGGATGTGTTTATTGTTTGCTATTAGCAGTTGCTGTTGGCATAAATATTTCAGTGAAATATCTTAAAAGTTTTTATCTGATGTCATAGGGACTCCATATATTGGATCATGAATTTTATCAGGCCTTCATTCGTGTTATTATGATGCCTCAAGATCCGGACTTAACTTGTGGTATAAAATTCTATGAACTAAAGCTACATTGCCATCACTATTTGTTTGAGTGCGTGTGTGCAAGTATAGCAGGGGTGAGCAGAAGTTGGAAATGGCTGGCCTTATATGAAAGCTGTATTTAAGAAACATTGTCCAAGTAGTAGAATAAGGTCAAACCACAAGTGAGCTGAACCCAGCCATCTATTAACAAATGAAAATAAAACATTTATTACATTGTCTACTCTTGCTTTTTTTATATATTTATGATATATCCCAAGGAGATTTCCCCATTGGGATAAAATTTCACAAGCAGAAAGAGCGAAGGAGGGTGAAGTTTAAATAAAAATGTTTTATTATTGATTTGGCTTTCTTGGGCTGACCGTACAGATTGTGGAAATAATATAGTTTATTTCTTCTTCTTTTTATTGACTCTACAAAGTAATAGCTTAGCATAGCTATTAGTTGATCTTGTAACTAACCTTTGCACTACTTTCTGAGTTGGTTGCTTTCCAGAAAGCGGTATGCTCGGTGAAATAAACACCGAGAGATTTTTAATAGCATACTGAAGAAGAAGACACTAAAGCGACCAGCTTTCCCTCTGGCCGTCACCATTTTATGAGTTTGAAATTTTTTCCTTTATTATTATGGCTCTGACTAAAATTAGAAATCTATCTGTATATGAACCCTATTCATACTCTTAAATTAAATGGCAACGTTCTTTCCTTTATCACCATTGTAGAATAACGTGAAGTAGCGTTATCAAAACATTTTGTACTGAAGAAGCTCATTGAATGCGTAGATGTTATACAAAAGAGATAGTTGTTTCTGGTTTTGTTTTTAAAATGTGAATGATAATATGTAGAAATGAACATAAGGTACAGTGAGAAGATTTAAGACTTTGGAAATGTGTCTCTGCTCATGTCTTTGTAACTGCGTTATAGCAATCAGAGGCTGGATTGCTAAGATGCCTAACTAAGGAACAGAAAATTGCATTCAGGTAACTACAAACATTCTCTCCAACACAATTATGAAAATACATTTCTCTGAGCAGAGGTGGTGCACGGCTTTAATCCCAGTGCTTGGGAGGCAGAGGCACGGGGATCTTTGTGTGTTTGATGCTAGCCTGGCCTACAAAATGCACTCTAGGACAGTCAAAGCTACACAGAGAAACCAAAACCAAACCAAAACCAAAACAGAAAAGGACAATACTTCTCATGATTAGTCAGCTTCTATTTTCATGTCAAAGAAAAAATAATTATAGTATTTACATGTTCTGAATAGCTGATCCAAATACATCGCTACAGTTCTGTTTTGTCACTGAAACATCATCAAACTCATCGTGTAGTTATGGAGTATAAAGCCATGTACCTTTGACCTTTCCAAAATGAAGACTCCTCTTAGGACCATTGCTTCACCATGAAAGTCTTTGTTGAACATTTTTGAACAACAATGCATTTACAATGCACATTAGCTTATTAAATGTTTCTATTTAACAACAATTATTTTTGATTGCCTTCTTACCTGAGTCAAAGATTAATGCCGCTTACAGTTTTAGCAGAATAAACCCTGGGCAATATGGTTCCATCAGCCGTTCCAATACCAGCTT
This sequence comes from Meriones unguiculatus, assembly GCF_030254825.1. Lineage (NCBI taxonomy): Eukaryota > Metazoa > Chordata > Mammalia > Rodentia > Muridae > Meriones > Meriones unguiculatus. The sequence goes on from NC_083365.1 coordinate 26,055,218, forward strand.
TGTGGGAGATGGAAATCATTAGAAGCATGGCCAGCTTGATGGAGAATAAGTAGTGAAAACTCACGGATCAGCTAGCACTGTCTCATCTGAACATTACGGACCAAAATGAGAGACTCAAAAACATGTGGTGGAGTGGGGGACAGGGGACACTGGACACATTAAGAGAACTTAGGATTACCTTCCTGACTTTCCTGTTTATATTTAGCCTGGAACACAAACTCATGGGATTGTACTGCCCATGTCAGAGCAGCCCTTTCCTTCCTGCTTACACCTCTGCAAACACTGTCACAGACATGCCCCAAGGTGTGTCCCCTACCTAGTTTCAAATCCTGCCAAATGGACAGTGATTAGGCATTCCGGTTGGAAATCTAATATTGGGGATGCTTCCTGATTTTAATCAATCAGCTGGTCCACACAGTCACACAGAGGGGGATTGTAAGAAACTTGGGGAATCACTTTCAAAATGTGCCAACCAGAAAACGGTACACTGATATGTCAAAGCATAGCAATGGTAATACTCTAAACCAATATCCACAAACTTCTGTACACTGTAGCAAGTAAATGTTCTCAAAACTTGTGTCCTAGGGTTTTCGGAAATATCAACGGCTTTGGCCCAGCTACACGGAGACTGATACTGACAAATGACTTTCAAACGACAAAAAATATATACATATATATTTTTTTTCCTATGTGAAAAATGGTCTGAGTTTATAGGCATGACTGCTGCCTAATTTATCTTTGAAGCCCAGAACTCAATAAATACTTATTGAATGAATAAATATTCAACTGGTAAGGTGATCTGAAGTAATATGATTACAACAAGGAAGGCCAACATAAATGCATTAGGAATATCCTGAGACCATATCTTAAGCCATGTAACAAAATTGTGATGACAGAATACACAGTAAATCAGACAGGTCAGCATGGCATGGATGTACACTTGCCCCTGAAAAATGAATATATATATATATATATATTTTTTTTTTCTTTTCTTAAAACAAGTTTGGGAAGTGGAGAGACTGCTTAGGAATAAGAGCACATGCAATGCTGCTCTTGGAAATAACTCGACTCTTGCTCTCAGCACACTGGGCAGCTCACAACCACTCCTACTCTAGCTCCTGGGTTTCCAGTGCCCTCTTTTAGTCTCTGCAGGTTCCTGCATAAATGTGGTGTGTGCTGACACATGGGTATACACATAAATAAGATAAAACCAAATCTTTCAAAAAGTAAGTTTGATATTGAGTGCCAGAAAAAAAAAATATGAGCCTGTAGACAGTGACTCTCACAAAAATTTTAGGTTCTTCAAGTGTATCAAAATAAATTCATTTGTTCTATATTAGTATAGTCAGTAGGAGCTCACAGTGCAAGAGATGAATAGAAAGAAGAAAATATTGTATCTAAGAAACCGTCTAGGTAGCTAAGGCCAACTACTTCATTATATGAGCACAACCAATAATCTATTGGTCTTTTCCATGCATGTACAAGTTGATAAGCTTCATCCTGATACATGAAACATAGGAGCTGGAGTGATTGCTCAGTGGTTAGGAACACTCACTGCCCTTGCAGGTCCTGTGTCAGGACCTACAGGGCAGCACACAGCCATCCATAACTGCAGTTCAGGGGACCCGATACAGTCTTCAGACGTTAGTGGACACTAGTCATACACGTGGCACACATCCATACATGCAGACAAAACACAGATATGAAAATAAATAAATCTAAAACAAAAGTGAAACAGCTCTTGTCTGTATGCCTTATCTTCCAAGATGTCCTATATGTGGGAAGGGTTGCAGAGATTCTCCAGGGTCTAACTTCCTTATTTGCACATGTGGATCTTTCCTGAATATCTAAAACACAGAAAGAATACATATAAGACCCTTGCCCTTCCTCTCCATTTTCAAGGTGACCTTTACCAGCTCTAAGTAAATCTCCTTTGTCTTTGCCTGAGACCCAATTCCCTTCTGCACGCTGGCCAGTCCTAATACTTATTTTGCTCTGTCTTTAGATCTCAGGGGCTCCTCTGCTAATTATCAACAATTCCTTTATTTGGCTGTTTGGTTTTTATATGATTGAGAATGAAGTTGAATTTCATTCAACCCCATAGGATTCTAAGCCTCATATCCCTGTGTTGCTCACCCCTCACTAATGTTGCCTGGGGTTGAAACTCAAGGCTCGATTCTAATGACTTGAATACAGCAAGCGGGGTGAGCTCCAGTTCCAAAACCAGTCTACAAAGAGGCCATGATTTATGGCTCTCTCTTCTTCCTTTCCTAATTCTTAGACTTGCCCTGAAGACAGCACCGTGGAGCTGTGAGCAGCCTGGTGGGCAGCTCAACTGGATAATGAACCGAAACTTCTCAAACGGCCAGGTGATACCTGAGGTCTGGAGTAGACCCAGAGACACGGCCAGGAGTAGCCTTGGAAGCAGGTTTTCCACTAGTCTAGCTTTGAGATTCAGTCTTTGATGACATGCTAATTATAATTTCATGAAACAATTTGAACTGAGAGGCCAGGTAAACCAAGCCTGGCACAGAACCACCATCCTGAAGGCCAGTTTTAGGGGCAGCTACACATAAGCGACATACCAGAAGTGGTTGGTTGGCTGCTGGGCTGAGAAAGTGGGCTACGGCTGGTCAGGTCTTGAACAGTGTGTGAAGAATGCCTAAATCTTGAACATCTGGAAAAACTTCATCCGCATCTTATAAATTATATCTAACGAGAGCATATCAACAACAAACTGTTCAGCTACCTTTCAGAGTGTTCTCAGCAAACGTCAAGATTGAGGTGTCTTAAATGCTGCAAATGCTCAGGCTGGAGAATTATGGTTTCACATGGTGGTATCCTTTTATGTGTATAATTTCCATCTCCTCAGACTCATAATGTGCAGCATATATAGCAGATATATGCACCAATTTGATGTGGGACAGGATGCTTTTCCGCCATTTCTAATGAGGTTCCAAAGCCTCCCATGAACTTTTTATGGGTATCTTGCTTGACTCTGTGCCTGTGAATATATGATCACACTTTCCTTTTCTCTTTAATAGCAGTGAAGCATGGCCATTCAAACTTTGATAGCATTGGCTTAGTAATTTTTTTATTATGTATGTATCCTTAGGTTGTGGAAAACTTTCTCAAGAATATGCCCATCTGATCTTAATGTAAAGGCAAATGTCCTCTTGTAAAGGCAAAGCTTTGAGCTAAATCCGTTTTAGTGTTTTACTTGTATTGTTGAGGGAAAAAAAAAATCATTACCTACACTGAAGGAATTTTTGCTTATATGTAATGGAGGAAGAGATGCTTAACTGAGTTTTAAATGTCTAAAGATATTTGAGTCAACACAGCTACAGTTATAAAACTACATTGATTAATAAATGGCATTCCTTTGAAAGCGAATATGATTAAATATTTTTATGTATTGTTAGATAGTGCATCTATGTAGTCTTATTTCTAACATAACAGTTCCCAGTTTTTATTTAATTTCATTGAGTGAAAAGAAGATGAAACCTAATTAACATATAAATGGCAATTATGCTTAAATAAACAAATTTAAATAAAAATTATAAGCAGTTAGGTAAGGGTTGATAACTAGAATCTTATAAAGCTTTAAATTAAGGCTTAGTGAAATGGAGGGATAATGAGGCAGTGCTCTTGGTCCCATTGGCTTACATATTTACCGGGATTTGAGGGGCTAGTGGTATTAAGGTACATATTTCTAGGACCAATCATTGCGCCTGCCATTACTTCATAGGACACATATCCCTACTTTAAAAATGTTCTGTATGACAACCTGAGAGATTGTCTGAGTGTTGCAGTGATTAGGACCCCTTGCTGCTTTTACAAAGAACCCAGGTGCAGTTTCCAGCCTCCACTTTTGTCAGTTTATAACCACTTGTAACTCCAGCAGCCAGGGATCTGACACCTCCTCTGGTTTTTTTCCATTACTCACGTTTATGTATCCATCTACCCCACATGCCACATAATTAAAAATAAAATAGATCTTAAAAGAAATAAAAAAATATAAATTTTCTTCATAAATAAAAATCACCATTGGGATGATGTTGTATATAGGTAAGAAGGGGCTTGGTAGGTCATAGTTCATGTGCTTTGAAGAAAAACTCTGATCTGAAGGGTCTCTCCCTTTATGGCCCACCAGAGTTCTAAGTTCCAAGGATTCTTGTACTCTTAAGGGTTTTCCAAGAACCTACATATTTCAACCAGGTTAAGCCAGATCCAAAGAGGACTTACCGGGGTAGCTCATTAGCAGGGATTAATTAGTCTATTTGAATAATTGTTACTCATTGTTATGCAGCAGCAGAAAGGCCTCGGGCAATATGACACAGTCTAGGTCAGGTTTGACAGCAGTGTACTTTGGGTTACTGGGGGAGGTACCCCTCTATCTTCGCTCCTCACAGAGAGACGTCCTGAAAATTTAGGAGTGAAGAAACAATGAGTGGGACCAAGCTGGGGCCAAAATAATGACACAATTGCCTATGGCTGGCATTTGTTATTTTTTTTTTCTTTGTTAAAGGCAAACAACTCATCGAGGAAGACAATATAATTCATATCAGTACAGGGAGACTTTCTCTTATATTAACACCTTAATTTTAATGACAACTTTTTTTTATTAGATTGACTGTGATAATAGCTTTTCAAGTGAATATCCTTTGATTTCATTTGGTATAGTCTATAATTTATTAACGGGTATCGAGTATGTAAAATTGGACACTCATAACTCTTGGTCATTATTATTCCACTCATGGCCCTCTAAATTAATTAATTAATCCATCATTGGTGTGATGTGATGAGCTAGGCAGTCACGGACCCTCCACTCATTGTGAAGATGGGGTGTCCTTCCATCTGGTGGTGAGGTCGTCCTCAGAGAAGTCTCGTCCTTGTTAACATAGTCAGTGTCTCAAGGCTTCTGTTCACTGCTCTCTTGCTTTGCTTTTTTTTTTTTATCCAAAAATGTATTAGTAAATGTTCATGTTAGATAATAACAGGTTCAAGCATGGCATTTTCATACGTGTATGTAGTAAATTTTGATCACGTTTACCTCTTGCCCTCTCTTGTCTTCTTCACACTTGTGCCAATCCTTTTCTTCTTGCCACCTAGGCCCCTTCGACTTTCTGTGCCTCACCTTTTGTGACCTAGTGTTTACAGGAACATGGCACCATGCCAGAGACTACACACACCACTGAAGGAAGTTTCTCTCCTCCCGTCAACATCATTACCTATAGATCCCCAGGAAAGGGTGGCACCCACAAGCTGGGGTGTTGATGGGGCCAATCTTGTGTAGATCTTGTTCAGGCAATCACAGGTGCTGCAAGTTCAAGAGTGCAACAGCCATGGAATGCCGGGAAGCAGCGTTCTGCAGCACCCTCTCCACCTTCTCTGGCCCTTATGGTCTTTCTAACCCTTCTTCTCTGATGGTCCATGTACCTTGTGAGACTTATAGATGCCCAATTTATGGCTGGGCATATGATAGTCATTTGTTCTCTGTTGTATGATCAGTTATAAGTTTCTGTAGTCACTGTTCACCACTTCAAAAAGAAGTTTCTGGGCTAAAGCTGATATTTTTCTGCTTTTTTTTTTTATGTCACTTCATATGATCTAAATGTGTTTATTCCCAAAATGTATGAATCTATGTTTCATTTTTGTTATTAACATTTTTACTATTTTATGTTATGTGTATGTATATGTGCTTGAGTATATGCATGTGTATCATTTGCATTTTATCATACAGGAAACTTTGGTGGTCTGAAGTGTTGGATACCCTAGAACTAGAGTCATTGTTGGTTGTGAACCAACATATGGACGCGGGGCACCTAACCTGGATCCTTCAGTAAGAACAGCAAATGCTCTTCACCACAGTCTTCTCTCCATCCCATATTTTAGTTTAGTTTTTTTTTTTTCACTTTAAAAAAGATTCATGGTTTATACAGATGCTTATGACTTATATTAAGGGTAAACTTTTATAGGTCAGTCATCCTGTGCATATTAATAGTATATTTTCTTTCATTTGATCATTTTATAATTTTATTAGTTACCTTTCTTAAAAAAAAAAAACTAACAGAAGCAACTTAAGGACGAGAGGGTTATCTTGGCTCACAATTCAGTCTCCTGTGGTGAGAACAATATAGTATCTGAAATGACTCAGCTGTCACAGCGGGAGATGACAATATGGTTTGCTCGTCTCTGCGGATCATGAAGCAGAGATCTGGACCAGAAGTAAGGCAAGGGTACAGCTCTCAAAGACCCACCTCTAGTAGCTTATGTCTGCCAGTTGTGCCCTCTGTCCCAAAGATTCTTTAGCTTTCCTAAAATGTACCAAACAACTGGAGCCCACACTTTCAAACACTTGAGCGTGGAGGGCATTTTCAGAACAAAATAATGAATACAAAGCATAATAACATCTCTTAATAAAAATCTTTTTTGTTTCCTCCCAGCCTCTTCCCCTAACCTGGGCATTCCTTGCTTTCTCTCCCTGTCCCTGCTGTTAGTCTTGCTTTCTGCTTTCAGGATTTGCAAGAGGAGCCGTCTGACACATTTGCTCCTGGAAGTGCAGCAAGCACCTGTTTCTATGACAGATTTTCCATTAGTACTCCTGTCTCTAGCTACCTGCAAGAGGATACTGGGGAAAAATGTTAACACTGTAAAGTAAGCATCTTGTGCAGTAAATAGGCGTGCACCCATATTACTTTATTGTAAAGCCTGGCATTAACGGAAGGGCTTGTCAAATAACCACTTTTCTGGAGTCCATCCCCAGTCTATACTTCATTACATCGAGGTGGAGCATAATGATTTGCATTCAAATCAGTTTCCAGGTAATGCTGACACTGCCATACCTTACCAAAGAGAGGCCATTTTGGTTTATTTCATATAGGCTCCAGTTCTTTATACTAAATACTGCTTAAACGTACCAAGATAAGTACCCATTAAAATTATGTAATAGATCATTCTGTATTGTGTATAATTCTTTGATTTCCAGCTCCTAGGAATTTAGTATCTTCTATACAATGCTTTCTTATAATAGCATGTATGGACCAGGAAGGGATGATATAAGAAAAATAGTGACTCCACTTAGAGATATCTATGGGTGCTTTGACTAGGAAGTTATACATCTTCACGGTATGTCCTACACAGCTGCAAGCGACATTCTCCTCCCCGGTATATAAACGTTCCTGATTTGCATATGCTAGGCTGCTCCACTCTCCCCACAAACCTCTTTTCTTAGAAGAAACACAGCTTCTGTCAAAACATGTCTTTAAAATATTTACCAAGTTGTAATAAACAACATTCCTCAAATATGCTATATATGTTTTTTTTTTTTTTTTTATTGAAAGTCCTCTTGATGGGAGACACAAGCTTTTTATTTTTACACGTTAGGCTCTGCACCTTTGCCAACAGAAGCCAACAATGTGGTCAATGTGGCTCATAAAAACAGAGATGTTTTATTTTTAATCTGGAGAATATATAGCTGTACGTTTATCTGTTTATATATCTGTCTATGTATGTTCCTTTTTGGTTATTCAGATTTAGATAGATAAAAGTATCATCTTTTCAGAAAAATCTGTTCCTAGTAGACAAGGAGATATTTATATTCAGCACTGTGAATGAATGTGAATTTATAAAGTGAGTGAAAAATATACCAGACCAAATCATATTGCCTGTAATTAATAACAGCCATGATAGTCTCTTAGTTTTGCCTGTGATGTTCAATCTATTTATTGACTTTTAGAGTTTAAGAACTCAAATAGGATAGTAAACGTTTTGGCTGGATCAGGAAGTGGGTTTCTTTTGTTTCGGGGCTGAGGCAGCTTGGGATGTTGGGCGGAGCAGCTGTGAGTTACAGGTGGCCCTGAGCCTCCTGACTATGAATGTTGTGAGTATACTAACAGCAAAGGCACATGGACTGTATTTTCAGGGTTCATGTGCTGATGGAGAACCCACGTCAGAGTGCAAAAGAAATAGAGACCAGGATAAATAGCAGAAAGAAACAGGGTAAGAATTAAGTATGAATCACTGGAAGATAACAAGTGAAGATTTCTGATGATTTGCTTTTATGAAAGCTACTATTTCAGTTACCTCAAAGCTTGTCATCTCTTATTGTTATCTAGAAAAAAAATTTACTTGTATCTTTGTATCCCTCCGTTGTTTTTAAATATGTATTAGTTCTCTTTCATTGTTCTCTCTCTTTTTCTGCTATTCTCTTTTCTGTCTTAGTTTTCTTCCTTTTTGTTCTTTGGATTCCTCTTTGAACTTTTTCTTCTATCTCTCCTTTTATGCTAAACTTTGTTCAGGCCCTGGTACAGGACGTGATACATAACATGCTTGGCACTGTCCTGGACTGCCTCAGGGAAGAGAAACAAGGAAACATAGAACAGTGAGGAAAAGGAACTCTGGAAGGGATAGAAGGCTTGGCGTACAGCTCAGTGGTAGTCCACATCCAGCATTCATGAGGTCCTTGGTTCAATCCCTAGAACTGAAACAAACAAGCAAGCAAGCAAACAGACAAACCTAAAAAAGGCAGGGGACTGCTGTTACGATTTCTCTTAAAGTAGATGTCAGATATCTGACTTGGGCTGCCCACTCAATTTATTCTCTGACGAAGCAGGCTCTCCACCTAGCGTTTCCTACCTTGCTGTTTGTACTTCCGACAGCTGTCAGCATTTTGGCTATATTGATCACCAGGAAAAAAAAAAACAACCTTAATTTCAATCAACTAATCATAAATCAGTCCACTCATTCACAGATTCATTCAAGTACTTACAGAATGATGAATGCATCACTCTTCTTTACCTTTAAAGGGAAGGACAACAGTTTTGAACATGAAGTAAACTGAAATGCTTTCTTCCTTTTTCTTTTCTTTCATTTTTTTCTCCCTGCTCACCTTGAAAGGGTTTGCTGCTTCATGCTCAAAAGGAACACAGGGGAGGCCTTGTTTCTTTTAGATCTCCCATTTGCTCTTAGTGTACTTGTTTCTTCTTGCTTTTCTTTTTTGTCTTGATTTATTGTTAAAAAAAAAAACATTTTTTCAACAATTAAAACATGCTCTTTGTGACATCCTTGGAAAAGGCAGATACACTGAATAAGAGAAAAAGTCATCCATTGATTCACCACTCAAATTCAGCTGTTGTTACTATCTAGATGTTTTCTTCCGCATATTTTTAAAATACAGACACAATTTATACTGAGAGAAGAACAACAATGAAAACCCGTACTTTATAGAGTTTGGATCCCATTGCTGTGATAAAGACTCTGACCAAAAGCATCATGGGGAGGAAAGGTTTTTTTTTTTTTTTTTTTTTTTTTTGTTTGTTTGTTTTTTTTGGAGGGGGGGTGATCGGCCTCCAAAGTTCATCACTAGGGGAATCCAAGGCAAGAATCGACCTGAATGCTGTCCACGGGCTTGCTCTTCATGGTTTGATCACCCTGTTTTTTCATACAACCCAGGCCACCTGTCCTGAATTGCACCACCCACAACGGGCTTGTCCCTCCCATATCAATTTTTCATAAAATGCCCCACAGACTTGCTTACAGGACTAATCTGGTTGGAAACATCTTCTCAACTCAAGTTTTCTCTTCACAGATGATACTAAATTATGTCCGCTGACAAAAATTGACCAGCACACTAGATTTGTTAAATTTTAGAATTTTTACAGTTTTTTTTTTGTTTAAATTTTATACCTTATTTTGTGACAGCGAAGCCTTGTCCAGAACTGAAATTTATTTTGTATCTAAATTGATTATAATCTCTAAATAAATAAACAACAGCACATAACATATAACATTTTTTTTATTTTCTAGACACCACTGTGCATGCTTTAAGTGGTTTTCTTTGGATCTTTACATGACCTTATGGGTCAGATGATTTTCAAATCAATTTAATATATGATGTACCTGCCACTCTGGGGCATAACGTCATCTTTCTGCAACCAAGCAGGTTGGAGTGACACAACGGCACGAAACTTTGTGCTAATTTTGGATTTATTGCCTGAATATTAAAGTAGCTGTATTCATATGGTGAAAATATGGACGACTTTTAAAAATTCCACCATTGGCATTTGCCAAAAATGTCACAAGACACATCCTAGTTTTGTGATGAAAATGTTTCTGGGGACCTAAATATAGGATCAGTTTTCTTCCCTTTTTTTTTTTTTTTTCAAAACTATAGATTTGATTCTTGTCTGATTTTTTTTCTAATGTTAGAAATGACTTAAGTTCTTTTAAAAATCATAGTAGCATTTGAATTAAACTTTGTACATATACAAATATGAACTTGAAAAATGGTAACTTTATTGTTTGATACCTTCTTTCTAGAAATATACATTATCTTTTTTATATATTTCAGTGCATTTTCATAGTTTTCTTCCTGTAGGTCCAACATATGTTGCCAATAAGGTGATTAATTGCTGTGGTCAGAAGGGCTATGTATTTCCAAAATTCTTATGTTGGTGTTTCCACCCTCAAGGCAATAGTTTTGGGGGTGGGGTCTTTGGGGAGGTGATTGGGTCAGGAGCGTGGGCCCTCATTAATGGGATTAGTATCCTCCTAAAACCAGCCCCAGGGGGCTTCTTTGCCCTTTAGCCATGTGAGAACACAGCAAGAAGGCAGCATCCCTGGACCAGAAAACAAAACCTCAGCAGACATGGAATCTGCTTATGTCTCTGAGACTTCCCAGAGTTCAGCACAATGACAAACGCATGTTGTTCTTGTGTTCCTTAGTTTATAGTATTTTGTTATAGCAGCCCAAATGGGCTAAGACACTGCGTTTTAATTTTAATTTTTAATTTTATCTGCAGAAGACACATTTTCTAATTATATCATCTAACTAATATATTGCTTACCTATGAGGAAATTGTGGCCTAAAAAAAATGAAAACCCTTATCTTTGGAATAAAAATTTATAAAACCTGAATAATTCTGTCAGCGAGAGAGAGGAAGGAAGAGAGAGAGAGAGAGAGAGGGAGAGGGAGAGACAGAGAGAAAGAGCGAGCGGGAGGGGAAGAGAGAGAAAGTAAGAAAAAAATTAAAAATGATAAAATATTGGGCATTCAAAACTATGTGAAAAGAAAAGTATTTCCAACATGATTTAAAGTATTGTACAGTGTACACGTGTTTGAGACACCATATGATATTCCTTTAATATACATAGTTTTAGACATTTTTATATAAGGGTTAAATAAATTTAAATTACGTTTTTGCTAATAATCTGGGTATTTGATGTGCTACTCTACTGACTCTTAATTGCTATGTACAGTAGGGTGACTGTAGCCATAGTTAATAGAGGGAGTGCTTCAAAATTCTTGAAGGCAGAGTGCCCAAAGGTGTGATGAGAAGAACTCAGAGGATAGAGCAGAGGTGCTCCGGGTCCTGACAAGAGCATGAGATGGGCCTCACCAGAAGCCGGTGCTCCTCCAGAAGGGCAGCAGAAGCCTGAGAGGCCTGAGAGGGATGTGCCATAAGGAAATGATAAAAGTGGATGGAGTGATGGCTCAGCAGTTAAGAGCACTTAAGAGCACTTGTTCTTCAGTGGCTGGCTCTTTGACCCCCCCGCCCCCCCATCCTGAGGGAGGAGCAGCCTTGCCAGGCCACAGAGGAGGACATTGCAGCCAGTCCTGATGAGATCTGATAAACTAGGGTTGGATGGAAGGGGAGGAGGACCTCCCCCATCAGTGGACTTGGAGAGGGGCAGGGAGGAGATGAGGAAGGGAGGGTGGGATTGGGAGAGAATGAAGGAGGGGGCTACAGCTGGGATACAAAGCAAATAACCTGTAATTAATATAAAGAAATAAAAATTATAAATAAAAGAGCACTTGTTCTTACAGAGGATCTGGGTTTGAGATCCAGAACCCATGGCAGCTCACCATCATCCATATCTCCAGTTGAATGGGATCTTACGTCATCTTCTGACCTCTGTGGGCAGTAGACGTGGATGTAAAAAAATGAAGAAATGATAAATATCTAAGGAGGCAGATCATTTGTAATTTGATTTGAGCATTATGTAAAATTTCCACGTATCAAAATATCACACAGTACCTCTAGAATCGATTTTTGTCTTAATGATCTTTGAAAGTGGGAAAAAGCAACACTAGTCATGTAAAGGCTAGCATAGGTGCGTGGTGGGTGCTAATTTCTTGACTTGTCCATCTGTCTGTAGGATTAAAAATGGCACAGTAACAGTTGAGGAAAATCGCAATTAAAGAATATGCTTTTGTTTTGCAACAACAACAACAAAAGAGCTTGTATGCTGTGGATGTAAACATGTTTTTGTTTTGATCCCAGGTGTAGGATATGGTCTTGATTCAGAAACTATTTGCCAGGTGCAGACTCTGAAAGAAGCCTTTTGCCAGCGGTTTAAATCTGAGGGCTCTGGAGAGGGAATAAATGCCAGGCAGGGCCCAGAGAGAGACAGAGAACTCAGAAAGAAGAAGGCTGCTGGTATCTGCCCCTGCTGCTCCTGATTGCCATTGATGCAATTGGACGAGAAGAAGTTGAAGATCTCCTGACACAAGGACAGGCCATCCCCCCAAGGAATCGACAACCCTAACCAGTAGGAAATAGCTAATAAGAACTACGACCCAACCCCCCAAGAACTTTTCTCTCCTACCTGGTATTAGGGTGTCGGAAGGGATTGGGGTGGAGCAGGAAGAAATAGCGGATTAAGAAACCCAAAATAAAATAGTGTTAAAAGTATGACTACAAATGGTGCCCTGATGTAGGGCTTGAAATAATGGAAAATCTGGTTTCTAACAAAATTTAAGATTAGATTAGATTTAAGAAGATTACCAGGAAAGACCTTCTACTAGCCGAGATCTGAATGTCTCTGCATGGTAAATGAAGCTTACTGGCTACCTGCTCCTCATGATGTAAAAATGTACCTATAATATTACCTTGATCCTAGTAAGGGGAGCAGGGATTTTCTCTGGCATGAACTCAGTGACAGGATCTCTGATCACCTTCCCCTGGGGGTTGCAGCCTTGCCAGTCCACAGAAGAAGACAATGCAACCAGTTCTGATGAGACCTGATAAGCTAGGTCAAATAGAAGGCAAAGAGGTCCTCCCCTATCAGTGGACTAGGGGAGGAGCATAGAGAGAGAAGAGGGAGGGGGCCACAGCTGGGACACAAATTGAATAAATTATAATAAATGATAATAAAAATATTTTTAATAATTTTGTTTATTTTCAGAACAAAAGACCAGATAACAGCAAAGATAAAACAAGTAGTCCAGGTGATTCAGCCTCATAGACTGCCTCAGTTACTGTTTCCTCAAGAACCTACACTCAGGTCAACTTTAACAGGGCTAGCCCAAATGATATTTACCACAGAGACTGGACAGAAAACATGCAGATTAGAGAGAAAACACAGAGACTAGACAGAAGACACAGAGACAGAACAAACATTACAGAGACTGGGCAGGAAAAGGTAGAACTTGGCCAATATTCTAACTTTTTAAGGGTATACCCAAAAGATGGTTTTTTTTCCCCCTCAAACAACAAAAAATAAATTTAAGAACATGATACCCCCATTCCCAAGAGGTGCGTTGGGTGTGGTTGGTCATTTGATGGGTTATGGATTGGTCATGGTAAGAGAGAAAACAAAGTAAAGATTAAAATCAGGGATCTCTTTCTTTTTCCTCCTCTTAGCTACTGTCAGAGGAAAGGAGGGAAAAAAGGGGAATGATTGAAAAAGGGGGGATATAGAATTATAGAATAAAAGGTAGATTATTGAATCTACTTTTCTCAAATATTATGTTTAGGTATGGATTATTGTATGTTGATAGAAATTTAAGATAGTTTTATTCATCTTTCTTCAATGTATTGTATGAATGCAACTGATTTATTGTATATTGATAGACATTTAAGATTATTTTGACCCACTTTGCTTAACATAGCGTACATTTGCAACTCATTTGAAACTGTGGGGTGAAATTCTAGTTTCTGAAAGCTATCTATTGCAAACTCTTCAGAATGATTGGCTATGCAAAAATTAGTACTTAGTCACCTATAAACCATCCTACTTATAGCATTGTTAGATACTAGTTTAATTGATTACCGAAATAGACTTTAGTTTCTTGTGTATGTTTTCAAGATTAAGTAGATGGCTAGAAACAAGCAATGTTTGCTGGTTACCTGGGCTTCTGGATTTCCTGACAACTGATATTGGTATTACCCCCCAAAGAATCCAAACTTACCCAGCAGGAAGACGTAAAGAGGGCTATGTTGCCTTTCTCTTCCAACCTTCTTTTTCCCCCTGCCTGGGGCTGGGGGGTTGGGAGGGAGGTATAAGCTTTAAGGAACCCCCAAATAAAATAGTGCTTGAAAAATTAGTGCCTCTATTTGTAAATAATGTCTTCAGTGGCTTCCTGATACATTTTTATTCAAATAACTGATATATAAATTAGGTAGTTGTGTTAGCATGAATTGACCAAACTAAGTAATTTTTGTCTCTTTAGTGAACTTTTTATGATGCACTTTGTAAGAGGCGATTTATTTAAAAACTGTGACTGTAGATCATACACTGAAGGAAAATTGCAATGAAGACAATTTGAAATTAGTAATTGTGATTAGAAAAAGATTACGTGGTTCCTGTATTGTCTGGCTGTTGTCCAGACGTTAGAAAATTAAGGGCTCTCCCTACAATCTTGTCAAGCTTTTTGTCGATCATAAAGTTAAGTGTTTTTGAATTAATTTCTATCTTAATTTAAAAGTATGTGTGGATGCTTGTGTAAGTGCATGCCAGTCTTGTGTCTGTGGGCAGTGAGTGGACCTGGAGTTACAGGGCACTTGTGAGCACCAATGCTGGGAACTGAACTCAGGACCTTTGCAACAGCAGCAAGAACTCTAAACCACTGAGCCATCTCTAGCCCAAGTGATTCTTTCAAAATAATCCTTGACTGTACATAAAACGGAAATACCTTATGGGTGATATCCTAATCTGTAAAATGTACTTGTCATGTTAAGTATTGTATTTGTTGAGCATACAATCTGTGCATTTAAACATGTAAGTTATTAAATGGTGAAACAAAGCAATGCTTTCATTATGTACTATTCAGAACAGAGGGTTGGACGCTCATGTTTCAAGCAAATGTGTTTGGATTAGACTTGCTTGTGAAGTCAGCGTCAGGCTCAGGGTAATGTTCTCTTGTACATACTATAAATGTTCAATTTGCTACATCCACTTACCTGTGTACTCAATTCATCCATCCATCATCCGTCCGTCCATCCATCCATCCATCGATCCATGCATCTATTCTTTTATATTTAAAAACAAGTTAATTTTCTAAGCTTTTCTTTTTAATATGGCAAATCTGATTACCTAGACTAGCTATCATTATTCTTTTCTGTGTTCAAATGTATGTAGATTGCTTAGCAGAGTCTTCTGCAAGAGCACCAAGCACTCTTAGCCACTGAGCTATCTTTCCATCCCCACAAAGCTATCCATTTAATAAAAGCAAATAAAAAGGAGAAATTTCAATAAAGACACAGTATTAAAGTTTTCTTGTTTATTGCAGTGAAACAGATACAGTCAGCAAATATACAAATAACGGAACTAGCTACAGTTGATTGTTATGATGTTGTCAGTTGACTGGATATTATGCACCAGCCAAAGTGAGTATTACAGTGAGATAAAGTTTCCAGGAGTGTGAAATGATTCAGAATACAACTCACGTGATCTACAAAAACAATTAAAAGGCTATGAAAATAAAAAAAAAATTTGTAGCTCTACATTAAATAGTGTATTTCTTTAGTGCATTTTATATTCAATTCTTTTGCTTCCATCCTTATTAGTACACATGCTTTTGTAATTATGTGGACATTACTGAGTCATTGTACAGAAGCAGGGTGGGAAGGCCCGCTTTGAAGGCAGTTAATAGTGATGCCCGATAAAAGACACGATGCAGTCATATCCTGTGATTTTCATACTTTTCCTCACCCGCTCCTCACAACAGACCTTCATCCACTTAAGCCTCCTGACACTTAGATGAGGAATGTATCATCAGCCTCATTTGAAAATTCAAGCTTAAAGCTCACATTATTAGTCGTGTGTGGTAGAGAGAAATCACGCCCCGAGGAGTTAATCATGAGCCCACATGTGGAGTCAATAATCACTTCACAAAGCTATGGTCAGATAATATATGTCTAGTTCTGACCTGGCTGCTAACATGCTGAGAGCTTCTGGATGTGCACACCTGTGCGGGCACACACACATGCACACACAAGGAGGGTGGTGGCGGTGGGGGGGGCCAATGTCATCTTGGTGTATTTAAGGAATGATCTCCTGAAACAGAAAAACATGATACGTTGTAAGTGGTTTCCTGGGTACAAGCTAGGACAAACAAGTTGGCAGTGACTGAATGTGGCAAAGTTCCTGAGATGTCGGTTTATGCAGTCCTTTAATTTTGGAAATTCTGAAACAGAATCCAAATGGTCATGTATCAGAAATATTCTACATGGGAGATTTAGGATGAATGAGTTTTCATGAGTTCTACTTTTTTAGAGCCCAGAAGTTTTTTTTTAAACATTTATGTCATTCTTTTTTATTTTATCTTGTTCAACTTCTAATTATTTTTTTTTTACATTTTCCCCACACATCACATCATCAAATGTACCCCCTTTCCTGCTGCCTACCCTGTCAGTGTGGGTGCCTTTAATTGGAAAGGAATATTCTTTTCACTTTCTCAGCTCGGAACTTTTCAGCGCTATTTCAGACTGGGTTTTAAGTGCCCATTACCCATAAATTTAAGCTTTGACTGAACCTGGTGAGATGGATGTTGTCCAAAGAAATCAAAAAGGATCTCTTTACCGTGAGATGGGGCAGGTGGTGTCTCAGAGGCCTGGTCTGGGCAACCGCTTAGAATTTGAAGCCAATGAAGGCGGAGGCAATTAGCAGAGGCAATGCTTAGGGGTGTCCAAGGTCAGTCCACAAGGTAAACAGTCTGGGGACAGTTGCCAAAACCAAATGGAACAAAACAAGTGGGGTAAACCAATTCTCAAAGCTGAGAGGTAGAAAGCAAGAGCAGATGATGTCTTGGATGAGACAGAGCAGGGAATGAAGGCAATCAGGGAGGAATTCTCTAATTCAGATTTCAGAGGTTTCCGTTACCCAGAGCATGGCACCGGCTAGGAGAGGCAGACGCTCACGTTCATGCTAAACGGATGGCTACGTGCGATGTTGATTTATTTATTGATGGGTTAGGGAGATAGTGTCTGACATGCACACATGAGTACTTGAGTTTGATTCCCAGAACCCTCCCCCACCCCAGGAAAAAAACGTCCAGGTGTGGTGAGACATGCTTGTAATCCCAGTAATGCACAGCTGGAAGCTGGTAGACCTCTGTGGATCTTTGAGCAGCCACCCTAGCCTAATGGCGAGCCCTAGTTATTGGACTTGGTTGCAAACATCAGATGGATGGCTGTTGAAGAAGAATACCCAAGTTTAACCTCTATCCTCCACAGGTGTACACACACACACACAAACAAACACACGCAAACACACCATGAATATACACATACTTCCACTAAATAATCAAACTAAAAATGTGTATTCAGTGCCTCTGATGGACAAATGATTTAGGAATAATGAAACACACAAAGAAGAAAGAAAGGGAAAACAAAAGGCATTAGTTTTAGAGTGTGGGGATGTCGCCCCACTTGTATCATGCTTGGTTAGTGCATACAAGGCTCTGATTCACACCCAAGAGCCACACAATGGAAAAAAGAGCTTTCTTTCAAGATTTATTTTTAGTTATGTGTGTGCATGCATGCCTGTATGTGGGCAGACATGTGCACATGAGTGCTGGTATGCACAGAGGCCAGAGGCACTGTGCTGGAGTTGGAGCTGGAATTACAAGAGGTTGTACGCCACCTCATGTGGTTGCTGAGATCTGAACTCAGGTCTTCTGTAAGAACAATTCATGCGCTGGACGCCTGAGCTGTCTCCCTGGTGCCAACAGCTTGCTTTCTAATAGGGTAAAAAGCTATGCATACAAGTAGAATAGAAATGTAATCTCTATGTAATTATACACAAATTAAGTGGGGAGGATACATTTGATTATGCCTACTTAGGTAAATATGTAAGCTGATAAATATGAGAAGAATGAAAATGATTTGGAAGAAATAATTTCCCAAATTTTCCCAAGAACATGTTATTTCATAAAAAACCCCTCATTTAGCACAATTCTACTCTTACATGGAATTTAACTTATGTAAAGAAACACAGGAGCTCAGTGTAAGAGGCCACTCACTGAAATCCTACCCATAGCCTTCATTTCTGCTGATGGACTTGCTACAGCCCAGGGTAGTCAGAGGACTTTCCCAAGCTATACAATAGTTGTTTCTTGAAAATGATTGTTCCCTCGAGCCTATATTCACTGTCATAGGGCTACATTTTTCTCTAGACATCTGATACTTCATTAAGCTTCGCACAGTAAGTTCTGTACAACTCATGTTGCTTACTTTTAAAAGCACAACACTGATGTATGTGTTCAAAGGGATGCATGAAACTTCACACTCCCAAGCTATATGACGGTTGACTAACGCATATAGTAACACTATGTGAAAATGAGATGTGGAGACTATATTATTTATTTGGTGTTTCCTCAGAAATCAGAACTGAAACCTGTGTTATTTCCGATGTTATAGTCAACTAATAAAATAACAGTGAATCATGCCGGTCATTGCCCTTTTTTCTGCCATCAGCCTAAACCAATGAACCTTAAATGGTCTACATGGTGATGGTGAGAACAGCTCTACAGAAACATCCATGAACTATGTTTTCTACAGAATCATCTACATTACCATAATAAATGTTTATTTCTATCTTATGTCTATGAGTGTTTATCTGCATGTGTCTATGTACAAAATGCATGTGCCTGGTGTCCAAAGAAGCCAGAAGAAGCCATGAGATCCCCTGGTACCATAGTTACAGATGGTTGTGAGTCACCAAATGGGTGATGTGAACCAAACTCTGCTTCTCTGTAAAAGCAGCAAATGCTCTAACCACTCAGCCACCATCACGTCTCCAGTCCCTTATATTTCCTCTTAATGAACTGGGGAAACAAAAAAATTTAGAATAGAATTTACAGGGGTACTTTTTTTTTTTCTAGTATCTACTTTTATTAGTTATAACAATTAAGAAACAAGTCACATCATTCTTCCTGGAATGATATGAGAGACATCTCTACAAATAAAGGTCAGACAGGTTAATGATAGGATAGCAAACGCCAGAAAACAGCGGTGGTGACAGCAGCAGCAGCAGCAGCAGCAGCAGCAGCAGCAGCAGCAGCAGCAGCAACAACAACAACAGCAGTCCAAAAGCAACAATCTGTGGATCAGAAACAAGCCTTTCCACCACATTTTAAAAACACAGATGTTATGTCTGAGGTTCAATAAAGACATCCATTCTTTATTTTAGTTCTATTAATGACTATTTGCAGATCCAGCAAGGTGTTTAGGGAAAAAGGTTATTCCTATTATGGGTACATGTAGCAGTTTGAAATAATGTTGAGATTAGATGTTTCCCAGTAATTTTCATAGACTACACTTTAATATTCCAAAACATATGGTGTTGACAATTTCACCCACAGGCTTTTTTTCCAGAGTGACTTCCCTGATGGGCGATCACAGAATTTTTAGAATAGAATTTCAGTTCTTAATTTTACTTTCTCTATTTCTTTTCTGATTCTTAATTCTACTACTGTCAAATGTTCATTCATCAAGACAAGTAATGAATTTATCACCTCATCAGGATGATCAATGTTACATGGTTTTGTTCACAAACTAGGTAAAGCAGGAATGATTTATTTTTCTTACTCATGTAAACGTATAAGCAAAAACTAGGCCAAATGGATTTCTTTAAGCTCCAGGAGACAAATATGATTTAAAAGTCTGGGGCTGGGAAAATGGCTCAGTTGGTAGCGCTCACTGTGTGAGCATGAGAACCCAAGTTTGCTTCTCCAGCACGAGGCTTAGGAGTGCAAGGTTGTCACTGCAGTGCTGGAGCTAGGCAAGTGGCTGAGGCTTGCGGCTCAGCCAGCCCTAATGGTCAAACCTCAGGTCTGAGTGAGAGAGCCTGTCTCAAAGCAAAACCAAACCAATCCAATCCAAACGAAACCAAACCAAACCAAACCAAACCAAACCAAACCAAACCACAAAACTATGGTGCACGGGTCCTCAGGAGTGACACCTGAGGTTGGCCTCTGGTGCCTGCATTCATATGTACACCGGTCCATGTACATTTCTTTACCATGTGTACACATACACACACACACTACCCCAACCAAGTTTTCAGAGCACATATTTCTGAAATCGTGAAAAACATTTCTGTGTATGAGTGTACATTTGAGCTTGTGTATGGACACTGTATGCATTTCGGAGTCCCAGGAGGTCAGAACAGGGCATCAGATCACCTGGAACTGGAGTTATAGGCAGCGATGAGTTGTCACGTGGGCTTGGGAACGGAACCTGGGTATTTTGACCACTGAGCCGTCACTCTAGGTTTCTATTTTGAAAATTTTAACATACAGTCTCCCTCTCCCTCATTTTTTTCTAATTTTTGCATCTATTAATATTCATCGAAAATTTGGAAATTACAGGAAAAAAATCACATATTTCTTTTTCTTTTACAAATTGTACTTTCATGAATATATACGAATAAGTCAATACACAAGTATGTATAAATATGTTTTTGACCTAAAGATCAGACTAATTTTGTTTTTATTTGATGCAGTGTTTCCTTGTATAGTCCTGGCTGTCCTGGAGCTCACTCTGTACACAAGACTGACCTCAAACTCCCAGGGATCTGCCTGTGTCTGCCTCCCAAGAACTGGAACTGAGCATGAGCCACCATTACCTGGCTGGCAAAAAGTTTTATATTTCGAAAATGTAGCCTTATCTCACATCTCTCTATCATCTCTCTATCTCTTTATGTATCTCTCTCTCAATCATATATCTGCTTTTTTTTAAATTTATCAATGACTAGATATGATACATGTGTAGAAGTCAGAGGGCAACTTGTAAGAGTCCAGTCTTTTCACTGTGGGGGTTCAAGAGCCCCCAAACTCACGTCATTAGGCTTGGTGTAGCAGGTGCCTTTGCTCACAGAGGCATTATGCATCATGCCAGCCCTTATACAGGTTTTTTTCTTTTTTTCTCTCTTTCTTTCTTTTTTTCTGGTAAGACAGATTCTCACTACGTAGCCCTACGACTTAGAATTTTCTATACAGACCAGGCTGGTCTGGATGAACTCAGAGATCTACCTGCCTCTGCTTTCCCAGCGCTGAGTTTAAAGGCATGTACCACCGCGCCTGGCTCTCTTGGTGTTTCTAGCGTTACTAAACGTCTCTCAAAGCATCCAGTGTGGTAACCGGTGCAGATTCTTTTCTGCTTTTAGACACCGATACTGTCTCTCATGTATCACCATATGTAAAACTAATTCCAGACATGTTTACTTGACCTTCAGATTTGGGATAAAATTACAGATATGGAAGTGCTGGTTCCCAGGGAAGGAGCAACTCCAAACCTCAGCACATTTTGCCTGACAAGGTCCACACCACCAGGGAGAAGCACACGAGGG
Source organism: Meriones unguiculatus (assembly GCF_030254825.1). Classification (NCBI taxonomy): domain Eukaryota; kingdom Metazoa; phylum Chordata; class Mammalia; order Rodentia; family Muridae; genus Meriones; species Meriones unguiculatus. The sequence continues at coordinate 26,076,794 of NC_083365.1, forward strand.
TGTCTCATCTCACTTCCTTCTTCTTACCACATCTGCCTTTTTTTTTTTTTTTTGCATTTCCTATTTCTGTTTTTTTTTTTTTTTTCACTTTTGCTGTTATTTTAATGGAATTGATGAAAACGACTGAAAAGTGAACTACTGGCTTTGTAAACTCAGTTTTAGAAGGTAGACCCAATATTTTCAAGGCATTTTTAGGCATTCTAAAATAAAATATGCTGGTGAACTGTGCTCGGGGCTTACCTGGTGGCCTTTGCAACTGATGTTTAGATTTAGTGTTATTTCCTGGAAAAGACCCAGGTGGATTAAAAGCATCTTGAACTGGTGGAATGGTGGGGAAGATTTTTTTTTTATTCATGCTAATTATTTCACTCTTGGCAAGGACAGAATTGACATGCATGATTTGTAACACAGAAGAATGAGACAGAGAACAGGAAGTATGATGCTTCTCTTTTAGAGAAAATACTAGAAAAATAAGAGCTCTTGGTGTTTGAATAGCAGGTGGTTGAACATAAAAAACAACTATGGAGTTAAAGAAAAAACTTTCCCCACTCCTCTAAAAAAAAACAAAACAAAACTGGTATCTCATGTTTTTGTTTTTATGGCTGTATTATACAAGGAAAGTGGTACTTAAAAAGCCATAATCTATTGCTACAGGCATTAGTTTCCTTTTTACAGTTCAGGTGCAAATGCAAGTATGCTCTGAAAGATTCGTTACACTCTTTAATGTTTCTTCTAATAAACAGGGTAGAATCATGGGCCACGTGAATGTTGACTTCTAAAAATTTTCATCTAGAGACTGGAGTGAAGATAGAGATTTAAAACCACAGTGGGAACTTAAAACCCAGCGAGCACAGTCCATTATTAAAAGAGATATTTTCCTATACAAGAATAAACTCACTAAATGGTCCTCTCCTTTCAGTTAGGTATTTAAGGGAACAGTTTAAGTGCTTGAAAAAAATATTTTGTGGTATCAGAAAGCACTGGAGTGTTTTGGGTGAGAAATTTAATAGCCACCCTTTTAGAGACACCCGGGGAATTTTCTGCAATCGGCTTAGGACCTGTAGGCGCATGTCATGTGGTTAGGCTGGCTTTGCCAGCCTCGAGCACTGGCCTGGAAACCTCAGGATTTGGTTTCTCCACCCTCCTCCAGTGTCCTGTGTTTATGCATGTGGGACAAGGCCTGTTGAGTGTGGCTGATCTCTCCCAGCTGTGGCCTCTCCATTCATCCTAATTTCTTTCTCCATAGCTCATTTGGACCCAAGCAGTGGTGAAATTGCTGACTGGAGAGTGTGTCCTGCCACAAAAGCTATAGGCAAGATGTGGCCACAACCAGAAGAGCATTGCAGGGTGGAAAACACCATCTGGACTGTGAAATTTACATAGCGCAAACTCCTCTCTTTTTCATTTTAGAAAAATCAGCCACGCAGCTTTTGTTGCTCTGTGCTGTGGCCAGAAGTCACCCGTGTTGCGACCCTCTGTTGGTAAAAGAAAATGCCCAAAGGGACTCAAGGCTGTGCATTCCTTTTACGTTTTATTTTCTGCTTTTTTTCCCCACCTATTTTGTTTTTGTTTGTTTGTTTGCTTCTGGCCTGAATCTCTGTGGGCTTTTCTCTAGCTCGAGCACAGAGTGTAAGTCTCAACTGTACATCTATCATTGATCACCCAGAAAGGGCTCGCTGTATGCGTTGGAGATTTGTTTGCTAGTTTTTGATAGGCAAGGTGAGTTCGCCCTCTGTTTAGATAAAGCCAACATGTCCTGCAGCCCAGCGAGCCGGAAGGCCCATAGAACTGATGGATGTATGCAGCTTTTTGGAGGTGGCAGGAATGACTTTTATTATCGGTAATCACATTTAAGCCTTCTAGAGAAGAATGGAAAGTTTTAAAAAAGACTAAATGTGATTAATATTATACTTTATTCTGCAATGGAAATTCAGAATTTGGATGGAAGATTTAAATACTTTATTACATTTTATTTATTTATTGCAATTCTGCATGCTCATGCACAAGTGTAGAGGTCAGAGGACAACTTGTGATCGTCGGTTCTTTTCCTCCATTGGATGGTAGATTTTTGACAGTATTTTCTAATGGACAAAAGAGCCACTTGCTTTTATTTTAATCAACAGTACAGGTCTGGTCTCTAGCCAGGAAGGTTTAAGAATGGTTTTCTTAGTGATTTGTGTTAATTACAAACATCATTTGCTGTTATTGAGAAATATCAGAGAAATATTTCCGTACTATAAAGACATAACTAAACTGGGGATCAGGGACGCAGCTCTGTCAGCAAACAGCTGCCTTCTAGCTCTCATCTAGCCACAGTGTCCTCATCTGAAATAGTAGGATGGAGAGCCTCCTCATCTCTGTAAACCCAGTAAACTTCTCCTGAACATTCTGAATGCAAGCTTGGACACAAAGGAAAAAAACAAAAAACAAAAGAAAACAAAACCAACACCCCCCCCCCCCCGTTATCTACTGTTTCCTAAGCACATGAACAAAGGTGCAGGATGCCATGCATTTTAGTCAAAGTAATCAGTAAAGTGAGTCCCGACTGTTGGGATGTCTGCTTGGTAAGTGATGAATTTGCAGCGTGGAACATTTAAGGAACCCCTGAAGCCACAGCTTTTCAAAGACAGGACTTTAAAAGGCAGAGGTTTCCCTGACATTGGAGCCTGCTTCAGAGTTGTTGAACGTTTGTTCTGTTTACAGAGCCTCCCATATACTTTCCAGAAACTTAATCTTTAATATAACAGTGTCAGGTTGCTACCGTTCGGGTTTCAGTCTGAAACGTTCCCTGCCCCCAGGCTGATGTTTTGAAAGCTTGATCCCTAGCATGTAGTGCTGTTTTGGAAAGTTCTGAAAACGTTGGGGAGTCCTGCAGCGTATATTGTCCTTTCTAATTCCCTGCCTTGCTCTCTTTTCACCGGTCAGCCACGGTGTAAGCAGCATGCGGCACAACCTTCTGTGATTGCAATCAGAGCTGCACTACCCTGCCATCGCGAAGACCATCACTGCGGACTGTTCTCTCAGAAACCACGAGCCCAAATAAATTTTTTTTTTTTTCTGCTGGTTAAGTTGATTCTGTCAAACATTTTGTTACAGCAAGTCAAAAGACAATAACACCCCATCACTCTTTCCGTGACTCAGGGAAGTAAATGTAAACTTAGAAAATTGAGGAAAATGATGAGGAATAGCATGAGAGGTAGAGAAATATAGTTACAACTCATTCCTAGTCTAACACCGCTAGTAAGTTCTTTCTTCTGTGCCACACTGTGTTTCACTGGAAAATTAGCTAGCCTTTTATTTTTAAATATTTTGACTTGACTTAGCATTGGCATGGGCAAATTCATTAGGTCAATTGTTAGGTAGTATGTAAAATGCTACTTATTTTTTCATAATTCTGAACCTGGCTCATTCAAGGAAGGTGAGGCAAGAGGGTAAATTTAGGTGAGTACCAGATCTTAGGAGAAAACTTGGAGAACTTCAGCAAGCACGGGATGGCTGGTCAGAGGGGGTTGGTGTATCACAGAACAGATCCATGCTGCTGGCTTTTTTATAAAGTGGCCTTTTCAATGTGAGATGATTTTGGAGGTAAGGAATTTTCTTTGGAAAAGATAAAACCTGGGTGATTTCACAGAACATCTCTTTTTCCATTCTCCAATCTCTCCTTCCTTTCTTCTCTCTCTATTTCTTTCCCAGTACAATTCAACATCACAGTTGTAACGCAAGACAGAGGGTAAAAGCATATTGGAATCTTATCAACTAAAAGCTTTCAGACACTCCGCAGGTATAAATATAATCACTTGGTACCAACCCAAACATGCTGATTTGCCAACAAGTGGTACGGTACAGTTAACAGTTTGAAAACCTTGTTGATCATTATCACTTGGAGAATACGATAATTGTTCCAGATTCCTTCATCTCCGATCTAGTTGCAGCATCTGAGAGCATCTGGGAGGTGGAGCCAGGGCAGTGCATCATTTTTAACTTCCTAGTTTGTTCTGGAATGCCGTCAGGTTTGGGGATCCAGTGGGCTGGGATCCATTGGAAGTCTGTTCTCTTTGCTGTCTTCTGTGAGTCAGTGAAGAGGTGTGGACTCAGTTTTCACCTGAGTCTAGGAGAACTTTGCTGTGTTGTACAGGCTTATACTTCTTTACAGAGGAAAGTTACCTGGTAACTCACTTAAACATCCCTTTTTAACACAAAGGCTCCAGAAAGTCTTCCAAATTTACTTGTGATTATTGTGGCCTTCTAATTTTCTTCTCTTTCTTTCTTTTTTTCTTTCTTTCTCTCTCTTTCTTGTCTCTCTTTCTTAGTAGAGAAATGCAGTCAGTTCTTTACATTTTCTAGAGAAGAATGGAAATAAACAAAGCCTTTCTTGGAAGATACTTTTTGTGCAAGAACTTTGGATCAAAATGGACTGTGAAGGAAATTACAGCTTACTTTCCATTAATTTCTTTGAGAAGATATTTTAGAAATGTTGCACCATTTATCAGAATTCTTTGCTTCCTTTTAAGCTGTACCATATATTTTGACATGCCCTCCATTTAACAAAATGCATTGGACTAAAGGAAGAATATTTCAGTATTGGTGATTTACTTTAGATTTATATTTTTTCCATTATGTGTATGTGCTGTAGGGGTCTCCCCACAAGTCTTTTAGCCATAATTAAATAGGTTTGCATATGAGGCATTTTATTTATTTTTTGAGATTATGGAAAGGGCAAGCATTATATTTGGGTCAGTATTACAAAGGAAGAAAAGAAATTTCCTGTGGATTATGAATGAATGAGTAGATTCAAATGAAATGAAATGCGTGACAGATACTGCAAATGTTCAGTGGTAGATTCTGGGAAAACCCTTAAATCAAAAATAGAAAGCTCTAAGCAATTTAGAAATAGTAATATACATTATATAGAGTAAACTTTTCCCCTTTTAGTGAGTTATAATTCAAGTTTTTATTATCACTTAAATTAGCCCTGGAAATACTAATCTACTAAAGGTAGCTTTAAGAAGGAACATTCTGCCGCCACTTTCATTGTTCTGAACAATTTAATGTAGCTTATCTGAAATTTTCAATATCAAACTTATGTCTGAGAACCATCTATTTTTTTAAGGTAAATGGAAAAAAAAATATGATGTTGTGTTCCAGTTTCATTCGAGGAACAGAAACATATCCACCGCACAAATGCTGCCAGGAGGATCAGGGCTAATGACCATAGCTCTGTTTGCCTTTAATCATTTAAATTTCATTAGGAAAAAGCTTACTGGAAAGTGTGCTAAAACCCAAGCTGAAACCATTGCATAGAATCATGTTCGTGGAGAGGAGAGCCGAGTAGCTTGAAGTTGTGAATTATGTACCTGTGATTTAAGATTCAACTGCGTTTTATACTTTCCACGAGGCTTTTGAAATTGGAACATTTCCCCGGATGGACTGTGCTCCGTACCCAAGGCCTATGTCTGCTCACACTTGGCCTGTGAGGGGATCACAGTGCCGCCTCCGGCTCTCCTTCCTGTGTGCGTCTGAGAAATATTCGCATCACTAGTCTGCTCCCGGCTGTCCAACCATGCACAAACACATCACTGCAGGGCTCTGAGCAGAGAAAATCTTACACTTTGCTTAGAGCAATTCTCTCGCTTATATTCCCAGGAAAGTGACCTAAAGATAACTTTTACCTATAGCTTGAAGTATGTGCCTTTCTAGTAGAGAATTTCCATCCCCTGAGCTTAATCGAAACACTTTTTTCTCTTATGTGTGTGGGCACGTATGAATATCTATGCACGCATGCGCATAGAATTCAGAAATGTTAAGTGTCTCCCTCAGTTGCTCTCCGTCTTATTTTCAGAGTTAGGATCTCCCACTGAATTTGGAGTTGATCAGTTTGTCTAGACCGGCCGGCCAGCAGGTCCCAGCCCAGGAGAACTTCCTTTCTCTGCCTGCCCTGCCCTGGGATTATAGGTACACGGTTTTCAGAGCGTCCTGTGGGTGTAGTCCCCATGCTTGCGATGTTACCAGGCCCTCCAAACACGTTTCAACATGCTGTCGCGGCATCACACCCAAGTGCAGTCACGAGTAGTCTTGTTGAAAATGCTCACCAGTGGTCTTCAAAGGGAAGTAAGCCGGGGAAAACGTTTTGTTCACTTTACAAATCCTGTCCATTAATTTGTGGTCTATGGTTATAGATGCTATTTTTGCATAATGAGAACAGCACGAAGAAACAGTCTTGCTTTTCTCAGCCTTTTATAAATTATGGACTGTTAATGAACATTGGAAGAATAGACTTTGGGAGTGCTTAGAGCTCACTGAGGAAATAGCTTTGCGCTATGATTAGAATGTCTAAATACTTTCTAACCACATTTTAGCCACAAAAACAAACAAACAAACAAACAAACAAACAAACAAAAAAAAAAACAAGACACATCACCTAGACATTTTTGGTGTGATGAAATTGTGAATGGCACAGCCATTAAGGTAACTCCCATAGTCAAATAATCCAGAGGTTCATCAGAGTGGCAAAATCATCAAGGGTGCCCTTTATTTACCACCAAGCTATACCCCAGCCCCTCTGGAATGTCATCATATAAAATTTCATTTTCTTTCTTTTTCTCTTTAAATGTTTGATATCCCCAGAAGTAATTAAAATGTACTATTTTGCAAAAATAAATTAGAGTTTAGTATTTGCTGGAAAAAAAAAAAAAAACAAAGAAGAAAATACTGTTTCTTAAAACTTTTGTGTTCCACAGTAGAACATTTTGAATGCCAGTGACTTTAAATGTACAATTTCAGTTTTGGGTCATTTAAAGATGTGGGTTTTTTCATTCTTCTTCTTCCTCTTCAAGGCAAGATCTGAAGGGCATCGCTGTGCCCGTGCGTGCACGGGTGCTCACACGTGTGTACCTGTGTGCACATGTCTGTATTTCATTCGGTGTGTTAAATCCCCAGGTGTGATGATTTACACCTACAATCCTAGTCCTTGGGAAACTGAGGTGGCAGGGCCAAGAGTTCAAGGCTATTTTTAGATATATGCCAAACTTGAGGCTAACCTGGGACACATAAAACCCTAACTCAAACAAACAAACAAACAATCTAACAACAACAACAAGAACAGAAAGATTAGTTCTCAACTGTATTGCAGCTTGGAGGTCAGTGCGTCTGGAAGGGGCTCTTAAACCTACTGATTAGAAAAAGATTTTCCTTTTTACATGGAGAAGAATATAACGATGAAGTTAGAATATTTAGGTGGCCAGGGGTCTAAAAGTTTTTTTTTTTTAAACAAAGTTTTTAGGCATTCTTCTCTCTTTCATAAGAAGAGAGAAGCAGATAGATTACTGGTCATATTTTTTATGTTCCTCACCCTCAGCATTTTGACCACTTTGTTTTCAGTATAGCAAATGGTGGTTAATACTTGAGTACTGGCATTGTTGTTTAATGAAGGTTACTTTCTTCTTTAACAAAGTATGTGTTTTTAGAAGATTTCCTTTGTTATTATGTATACATTTATTACAATGACAAGGCATTTTTTTGACAGAGTATATCCATAATTATTATAAAATGGTAAAAGATTTCATGAGAAAATTATGTGTATTTAAATTTTTATTAATAATGTCTATGTTTCTGTGGTGTGTGTATGTTTGTGGTATATGTGTGGGAGACAGCTAGTACATACTGAATGTCCTGGACTTCACGTGGCACATTAGGTACTGCATGTTATTAGGATGGAGCTACCCATTCACTTCCATGGGAATATGCTCAATACCTCCATCAAGGCCAAAGTTTTGAAAGTAAATTCATTATCGAAAAGGCATTTCAATTTCAAATAATTCTACACTTACTTATCAGTCTATGACTATCTAGTTAGCTTATGAGATGGTGCATGTCTAAGACCAGTAAGTTTGAGATGAATGAGAGAGGAAAGTGGAAAGTGGTGAGACACACACACATATACAGAGAGAGAGAGAGAGAGAGAGAGAGAGAGAGAGAGAGACAGAGACAGAGACAGAGACAGAGAGACAAAGAGAAAGTGAGATGGGGAGGGGCAGAAGATTTGACCGTTAATATCCTATCTTAACCCAGTTGACTTCAGTGGAAAAAGATTCCATTATGCAGTATTGGTTGAGAAATAGTTACGCTGTCAAAAATGCTTGTATTTGTCCTAATTGAATGTGATTCAGGTGATCCCAGAGGGATGGCAAAATCAGATAAAGTTGAGATTTGACTGGGTTTGCATGACCAATAACCTTTCCAATTTAATAGAATAAATAGTGCTTCTATGTGTGCTTAAGGTATCAACATTATCTAATCTGGAATGAATGCTTTTGGAGGAACAGCGGAGTTTTCTGATACCACAGCAAGTCAGACCAGTTGCATAACAGAATTTACCATCTGGATGCAGCATAGTGTAAGATGCAGTTAGGATTAGCCTGGGCTGCAGAGGATCATTTTCTCTGGCTGTTTTTGTGCTAACGCCACCTCCGAGGTGTAGTTCACGAGTTGAGTCAAATATGAAGTTATCCCATTGTAGAAAACCATGGCCAGTTAAAGTATTGAATACTATTCAAGAACTGCAGTATATATTAACGTAGCCACATATTTTTATGACTGCTTCAAAAAGAGTTAATAACATCAGACTTTTAAACAGTACATTTATAATACAAAATAATTTTTGTATGTTTTTCAGAGTCCTATTGAGGTGTGCGAAGACTAACGGCAATGGTGATTTAGAATTTGTTAATATTTCCAAGAAGTGTTATAATACTACAATAATATTATAATACAGTAATAGGAAATATTATAATATAATACAGTAATAGGAAGACGTGTTTGTTTTTCAAGTGTTTTAGTTTTCCTATTTAGGCAAATATGTTGATTATTTGAAATGAATACAGATGATGAATTAGTCAATGTAACTTAATAAATTGTGGCCCTATACCTCTTTTAAAATGTTGGTGAAATCCATCCCCATCCCCATTTTTTTTTTTTTTTAGAAAATACACACTCGCACACACACACACATTTTAATCTATATTATATCACCTGAGAGAGTATATAAAATTTGTAAAACCCATTTATAAACTTCCTGTGGTTAATAACCTGTTTTTTCCCCTCTGTTTTCCTATCTTCACATAATCTACTTGAACTTGGGGTCTAGGCGCTGTAAGTAATGACTACTTTGGGACTCACTTTAACTTCAAGTTGTGGTCTGTTTATGATCTAGCCGCAGGTTAAGTCCAGGTAATTACTTGTGCTTAAAACCTAGTTAACGAATTCAAGCAAAGCCTAAGATTATTCAAAGGGAGCAATTCTGAATTTCTTTGGCTGGATTTCTATGTGGCATTTGAAGGCAGGCAAAGCAGCTGTACTCAGTCCTGTGTCATCAAGGCTGACAGGGTCTCATGATCTAACCGAAGGCATTAGAAGTTTAAGAATCCAAGAGCTGGACCATGGAGCATTAGGTAACAGGTCCAGACAGTGACTGGACAGGAGGACCAGGGTATGGAATAGCCAAGGACTAGGCTTGACTCCTGTATTTGGCCTTTGGAGCAGGCATTTGGCTGGCTTGAGCTCATAGGCAGGGACAGATCTGGCAGTGTAGAAGAGCAGAACTTTAGGGCCCCTAAAGTGTGGGGTACTCTTACAGAGTAGCAGAGAGTTTGGCTGATGAGCACGACAGCATGCCTTAATATCTTGTAATTATTATTCTCCATTTCTTTCTACATCTAAAAGTCACCTGTGTCAGAGCTGGCAAATCTTAGCACGAACCCCCATCTCTGAAGCAAGATTCTGTGGTGTAGAACTGGCTTTCCTGATGGGGAAGGGACATGAAGGCTTCATTTATTTCAGCCATTCACTTGAAAATCAAACACTCAACTCTCTTTGGCTTGGGGCAAATCAGGACTATCCTTATTCTATGAAGTGATCTGTGTCTGTTTAGACAACAGATCATTAAAACACACTTGCACACATGCACAGAACCAAGCTGACCAGTGGCCATCATTTTGCCGAGATTTTTCTCGAAATTATGCTTACTCAGCATTGTATGCATAACTTGTAGGATATTTTGCCAAAATACCTTTAGTGTACGTTTTAACTAGTTTTATAAAACCCCTAATGAAGTTGGTAGGGTTTTGTAAAATCTTCAAGATCTTATAGGTCAAGAAACCCAAACGCCTGAGTCTACCTAGAGGTAGCACCTTTCTGGGTTACTATTATGGCTGCATGTAGGGTAGCCAGTAGTACCCCTGTGCTTGAGAACCCATGGCTATACCACCACAGTGTTAAAGAGGATAAAGCTGTTCTCAAAAGCTTCAGGGGAGACGACATTGGTTTGAATCCTGGCTTGTCATATACTACCTGTGTGTTCCAGTGGGCTGTATCTCATTTTAAAAAAATTCCGTAAAATAGGGCCAATAAAGATGCTACCTACTTTTTAGGGTTATTGTGAGGATTGAATGACATACATATAAGTGTCTAAAAAGCTTAGAAGCGGTATCTAGGGCACAGCTTTCAGTGAATGCTCATCGCTAATATTCTCCTAAATATGCCATTTCATGAAACGAATGATAATATTTTATTCATGTAATAAAATTTCCAGTAGTTTCATGTTACTGACAGAATAAAGTCCAGCACTCGACCTGACATTTAAAGCCTGCTCACCATGTGCTTTTGGTTATATATATGTACCCCTCTTTCTTTGACATGTAATACGGCCTTCCTTCAGCCACACTGGTTTGCCCACTGACAACCCCATCTTAGGACATTCACCCACAGTTCTAAGTTTCCCCTTGTGTTGCCAAAGATACCTGATCATACAATTCAGACGATGGATTTAAAATGACACTTGAGGGATGTTGCTTGGGAAAGTAAAAACACAACAGAAATCTTTGATGACCGTAAGAATGAAAGAAGAAAGAAGAGAGAAATCTAAGTGCTTTTCAGCAGGAAGAAAATAAGGATTTATGTAAAAGGTCTTTACTGATACTTTTTTTTTTTTGCCTTGGAATACATTATGTTCACCGCACTATACCTATCTCCAAACAAAATTAAAATGCAAACACCCCAACCTAGCACTATTTTCCTAAAGCTTTTCACTTAAAAGTGCCAATTTAAGAAGGGCTTAAAAACTAAAATATACGATAGTACAAAGACTGACATTTTAGACTTTAACTGAGGAATTAAATGAGCATTTTTTTTCAAGTTGCCTTCAAATATCACCCTTTGGGCTGTTGCTTAATTTGCAGGAACACGAGCATTGCTTGAACGTTAATTAATGAAAGAGGAAAATGAAAAGGATAAAAGAGGAAGGGCATCCTGACCCCTGGTGTTTATCTTCTGCCTGGCTTCCTTGGTAGTGTCTTTGCTGCTACTTGAAACTATTTAATTGGTTCTCCTCCATCCTTATGACCCAGTTTCTCTGTTTTGTGATGGCTGCTTTGGCAAAGGAAAGAGGATAAATGCCATTGATTTCCTTCTTTAATTTTGGTGACTATTTCCCGTGTCCAGAGGAAGAGCCATCTAGGACGGCATCTCCAAAGCTGCTAACTACGTGGCATGGACTTTGAGGGCATATGAAGCCACTGAGAAGTGTTCAGGTGCCAGTGGGTTAATTAAATAGCTGGGTTAACCAGCCTTTTGCTGTTGAAACTGGCATCTCAGCAATGCTTCCCACAGCTAAGTAGAAGGTCTCCATGGTCCTGACCAGGATAGGCCCTGACCCATGAACCATATGAAAAACACTGGACTGTCAAAGAAAGGCTTATTTTTCATTCTCATCTCATGCGTTCATTCTGTTAGACGTTGTCTTAATTTTTCCACGAATGAAGAGCTGTTTGTTCAAGTACTAATTAAGCACAAAGTATTATTTTTCTTTTCTAAGATTTTATTTTATTTTATTTTAGTTTAGTTTAGTTTTTAAAATGTATGTGTGTTTGAAGGGGGTGGGCTGTGCCTCAAGAGTCCTGAAGAGGATGTCACATTCCCTGAAGCTGGAGTTACAGGTGGTTGTGAGCTGCCTCCTGTCGATGCTGGAAACTAAACTTAGGTCCTCTGGAACAGCAGCAACCAATGGTAACCATTGAACCATGTCACTGGTTTTGTTTGAAGTGCTCAGAACATGTCAGTGAACAAAACTGAATTTTGGTTCTTTGTGCATAACCAAGAAGAGTATGTAGGGGATGGGGGCCGTCAGCACAGTTTCAAATTAACGGTAGAAAATTTCAGATAGTGCTAAGAGCTGTGGAGAGAAGATGAATGTGTGATGGAGTGATACAAAGTGGCTGACAGATTAGGAAAAATCTCCGTGAGGAGAAAAAGTTATGACATAGGGAAGGAGCTCCCAAGCAGAGAACTGAATGTGTATAAAGGATGACCAAGGTAGACATTAGAATTTTATCTTTGAAAGATAGCAAAAGGCTAGTGTGCATAATGAGGTTAGAGCAACAAGATGTCTGTCTAAAGAGGTAGAGAAGAGCTATAGAGACCTTGTTGATATTGGAGAACTTGAACTCATCCTTATCACTGTTAAAAACTCTAATTGGAGTAGAATTGTTTTGTACGAACATGATGTAAGCCACATATATAATATTAAATTGTATAAGAGCAAAATGGTAAGAGCAAAAGAAGGGTTAGAGACACTTAGCAAAGTGCTTGCTGCTAGCATGAGTTTGATTCCAAGAATTCATGCAAGATAAACCAGGCACAGTGGCAGAATTCTCCACATCCACACTGGGGATGTGGAGACAGAACAGTCCTGGGGGTTTTCTGGTTAGGTAGCCTTGTCACTTGGCATGTTCAATGCCAATGAGGTGGATGGTCCTGATGAACAATATCTAAAGTTAACCTATGACCTCCAAAAGCATGCGTCCTCACCCACACAGTAATGCACTCATCTACCCACGCCCAAACAAAAAAGACATAGGGAAGGAGCTCCCAAGCAGAGAACTCATGTAAAGTAGGCTCATGTTGAATACTACGTTATCCATGATTGGACATAAAAAATATCATTTCCACAGGCAATTACTAGTGAATTAATAATGAAGTATTTAAAAATCATTATTTAGTTTCAGTCTTTGAAATCGGGTATGCTTTTTACATTTGTAGAACTGCCAGTTTGGCTGCCAAATTTTTCTTGCAAATACTTGCTCTACAATGAGGTTTTATGAGATTTATGACTGAAATAATAGATGTATATATTTAAATGATGTCATATATACTCAAACATTTTTTAATGGTTAAATACCAGCTTTTAAATGGCAATTACTTGAAATATGATAAAATTAAAACTTCAGTCTCTCCTTTTCAATGGACACTTTTCAAGTTTTCAGTAGATGCATCTGACTGGGGCCTCCATATTAGATAGCATGGCTTATTAAACAGGAAGTGACATCGTTTGATTTGTTTTAAATAGACATGAAAAGAACTAACAATGCTGGAAAATGTGGTCAAGGAGAACCAATTAGAGTGATTGGCAACTGCTTTTTTTTTTTTTTTTTTTTTTTTTTTGGCCAAATAGTAACTATTGAGGCTCCTCTCTGGGCCATGTAATGCCTGTATCATCTAACCAGATCTGCATTCTCAAAGAAAGGACCCATGCAGGAATGAGCATGGCTATGTTCCAATAAAACTTTATGGATAGACACTAGAATTTGGATCGCATGGGCCATGAGCTATTGTTATTCCTTGTGTGTGTGTGTGTGTGTGTGTGTGTGTGTGTGATTTAAAACTGTAAAACTGTAGCCTTTAATGACAGATAGCAAGAGATAGCAAGAACAGGGCGTGCCCTGGAGCTATGCTGCCCCATGAATCAGGGATCATCAGTGGCAGCCCCAGTGAAAGAGGATGATGTTCACGTGCTGTGGTTCCCAGCAGGAGGAATGTGAATCATGTGATGGAGAAGGCTCATGTTGACTGTCTGTGTGTAGAGCTTGCAGGAGGAGAAAGGTTAAGAACAAAGCCTAGTCTTCATTTTGAGCCTGACCAGATGGTTCCCACAGTTCATTTTAGTGCCAACAATACATGACCTTTGATCTTTGAGTAGAATCCATTTTTATTTTTGATGCAAATTTTGGAAGACCATTCTTTCTTCTTGAATGGATGCATTCCGGGTTCTGATTTTTTTTTTTTTTTTTTTTTATAATTTTTATTTTTTATGTTATCACAGGTTATTTACTTTGTATCCCAGCCGTAGCTCCCTCCCTCATTCCCTCCCAATTTTACCCTTCCTCCCTCATCTCCTCCCTGCTCCTTTCCAAGTTCACTGATAGGGGAGGTCCTCCTCCCCTTCCATCTAACCCTAGCTTATCAGGTATCTCCAGGATTGGCTGCAATGTCCACCCCTGTGGCCTAGCAAGGCTGCTCCTCCCTGGGGGGGGAGGGGGCGGTCAAAAAGCCAGCCAGCCATTGAGTTCATGTCAGAAATAGTCCCTGTTCCCCTTACTAGAGTACCCCCTTGGATACTGAGCTACCATGGGCTACATCCGAGCAGGGGTTCTAGGTTATATCCATACATGGTCCTCAGTTGGGGAAACAGTCTCATAAAAGACCCCTGTGCCCTCATATATATTGTCCTTGTGGAGCTCCTGTCCTCTCCAGGTCATAATAACTCCCCCTTCTTTCATAAGATTCCCTGCCCTCTGCCCAAGGTTTGGTTATGAGTCTCAGAGTCTGCTTTGATACCCTGCTAGGTAGAGTCTTTCAGACCAGCATTCCAGGTTCTGGAAACTACAAACCTGGCGATGCTCTCTGTTTGAGGAGTGTAATGAAGTTTAGCTGTTCATGTAGAGCCGCACTAATTCTTTTCCAGAATTTCATACTTGCATGCAGAATGACATGTATCTGAGGACAAACTAGTGTGTCCAATGTCATGTCTGCATGTTTGCAGAGTCCCAAAAAGGTTAAACGTGCTTATTTTAAAGACAGCACTTCTTCAATGGGACTTCTAGATCATTTAGCCCTCTCCTGTCTCCTTTTTACTTTAGCTTATTGTAATTATCCCGGTGAGCAAAGGTTTTATGGATTAAAACAGTAATTGATTTTGTTTTTAGCTTTTTGTTTGAATGCATCCTTTCTCTTCAAATACATTAGACATCTCCGAAGAAACTCATAAATTATAGACAAAGCAGAAGTTAAAATTAGATCTGAGTGTGGTGTAATGCCCAGAGGAAACTATTCGAAAAGGTTACAAGCTGTCAAAAAACAATTTGTATGGTTAAAAACCACACAGTTAGACGCTGTTAATGGAGGATGTGTAACGATTATTTGGACATTGGTGGCTTATTCCATCTCAGTGGCGACTAATCTGTGTGTTCCTTGGGAAGGCAGAGAGACCCAGGATTTGACACCCATTATCCCAGGGAAGTGTGTGCACAAATGCGTTGTTTCACATCAAACAAACAGTGCCTCTTCTTTCTCCAGATTTTAATAATTCCCCACCCCCCTCCCAAATTGTCATTGGTGCTGATTGTCAGAATAAAGACTGGTTACTTCAGCGAAAGAATCATAAAATCAATCATGTGGATAAAATTACGGAGCCATCCAGCCAGCTGGTCTCTATTTGGCTCTACTTTGCTTCATTAGTTTATGGGGTGAATTCACTCCATATTTAAGGAAAGCAAAAACGGCATCAAAACTAGTTTGTAATTAATTGCAGCTTTTTAGAAAGGAATGCATTTGCAAATGGAGAGCATGCAGCGTCAGACACTGCTTTCTGATTACATTATGGACCTGGCTGAAATGCAACTTTCTCTTGTGTTTATGTTAACGCTGAGTATAGGTTAGACACTTTTCAGACCCTGAGCACTATCATACAAGTTTTAAAGAGTTTCTCTTGGGGTGACTTGAAAACTTTCAAATAACATACTGTTGGCTGATCGGACTTGTTCATCTTCAAACAACATCAAGAGTCATCTGGATGTCCGCTAGCACGAGCCCAGAGTCCCATTTCTCTGGATTGTTGTCCGGGTGATTAGACGGGTCTGCACAACTGTAGGCTGATGCTGATGCTGGAATAATTGCACATCACAAAATCATTGCAGTTCCCATGCCTTGTTAGTAGTGAGAGGACTAGTGTTAATTACTTGGGCCTTTAACGGACCCAGAAATAACAAATACATGATTCCCTTGATTTTGAAACCATTTACTAAAGGACGCAAAAGCACTCGAGCGACTTGGGATTGGTGCCTTTGCACATGCCTCCTAACAAGGGCCAGAGCAAGGACAATGAACGTAAGTGCTTTTAAAGGAAAGGAACCCGGTAGGCCAGAGCACTAATATTCAATGCTAACTCTCATAAGCACAGAAAGGAAAAATCTGCTGAACAATGAAGCCAACTATCATAAACATGCTTTCCTGTGTCAGGTGAGAGTCAGTTCTCAGAAAACGCGAGGCAAAGGCAGATAGAGAGAGCTTCCTTGGTTAGCTATGGTGGAGACAGGCTGCCCCAGGGTCAGTCAAGCTACTGATAAGAAGTTGGAAGTGATAGCTATGTCAGATGTGAGCCTCATGACTCAAGATGATGAACTCAGAATGTATTTAGAGGGATGTCCAAGTGCACAAATCCCTACCAGATGCCACGAGACCCAGGGATTCTGTTCCATGTGATGTTGAAAGAGATTATCTACAAACGGAAAATTAAAGGTAGAAATACGTGAGTAGCCATCAAAACAATGAATGTCTTTCAAGCGAGAGAAGTTTTAGTTCTTTCATTTACTATTGAGAAACTGTGTATCAAAGAAACCAGAATGCACATAACTTTCTCAAAATCATGCTAACTTAGCCTTGTTTGGGTAACTCGTGGGAAATTTTGTAAAAAATACCTTTAACATGTGTTTTAACTAGTTTACAAAATCCCTCATGAGGTTGGTAGGAAAAGTATTCCCTTCAGGATTTTATAGGTAAGGAAACTGAAACCTAGAGAGGTGGAGCGATTTGCCCAAGCCTTCCCAGCTGGTAAACCCTGAGCTCTGTGCGCTTCTCTGTTGGACTGTGAGCTTTTTATTATTCTGCGTTGGCTTGGATTTAAACACATTTCTCTCCTCGTGTAGCAGTGAAGTATAAGGAAACCCTGAAGCACAAAGGCAAAAGAAAGAGGAGATAGGAGGAGTCAGACTCACC
Source organism: Meriones unguiculatus (assembly GCF_030254825.1). Lineage (NCBI taxonomy): Eukaryota > Metazoa > Chordata > Mammalia > Rodentia > Muridae > Meriones > Meriones unguiculatus. Next base: position 26,093,894 of record NC_083365.1, read on the forward strand.
CCATCAAATTTGTGCTCACTTCCACAGATAACAGCTTCATTGCAGACATGCTGAATGGTCCTGGAGCAGACAGGCTTGTTTGTCATCAGGGGAGGAAAAACCTAGAACTTTGGAAATCCAGTTCTATGCATGAACGTGTCTGTTTACTGTTTGAACACTCTTCAAAAAGTTCTAATCCTCGATTCTTCCATCTCTTTAACAAGCAGCAATGTCAAAGAAAGTAAAAAGAAACTTTTGCTTTGAAATGATATAGGGGCTTAAAAGGTGAATCATATCAGAAATGCAACTTTAATGGCCTAAGTTATAGAAGTGACACATGATGAGGATGGCTTATAAACACTTTGAAATATCCATGAGTATTCATAAAACTAGAGATTTTTCTTTTACAAATTAGTGATATTTAATACTCTTTTATAGAATTCTCCATTACAGAAGCCCTGTAAGGTAATTCAGGATATGTTTCTGAAGGTTCTGTTCATTTCCTTGCAGCTCTCAGACCTCTATCCATAGTCACACAGGCCGTCCTGCTCTGCTTTTAATAATGATCCAGGTTCTCCCATCACAGTCAATTGGACATGACAATTACTTAAAAAGAATACCCTTGCAGACAGACAGCACTTAAACTTTTCAAAACATACATTCTGGTTGCGGGGCTGGAAGTCCATTGACTTTTTCCCAGCCACCGTTTGGGCTGCTCTGAGCTCCAGATTTTGTGAGTACTCTGCGTCTTAGGGTAGCATTTAAAAGGACTTATTTCTCGAATAAAAGGAGGAAGAATCCATGTGTACCATTAGTGTTGGAGATCTGTGAGTGGGGCATTTCCTAAATGGATGCTGTGGGCTAGAAATGTAGTCTTTTTATGAACAGAAAATTATTATGTGTGGGATTTTTTTTTTTTTGCATATGAACAGAGTGTCAAAGAAGCAGTTAAAAAAATCATCCACAATTTTTTTTTTCATTCAGAGAAAAATCTTTATTAATATATTTTGGAGAACTTTTTTTACTTATGAAAGCATTTTTTTTTTTTTGATCTATGGGTCCAGAGGCAAGTACATAAAGAAGGCATGGCAGCAGTTGACCAGAGCAGGAAGAAGAGAGATCACATTTTCACCCATGCACAGATGGGTATCCCCATGCCCAATTTACATCAGACTTGGTTATGGATTTTAAGAACTTTTAAAAATATATATTAAAGTGTATACAATTTTCTTAAAACTTTAAGGCAGATATATAGAATGTGTAATCACAATTTTCACTCATCTTGAAAGGTTTAAAATGGCAAGGACAAAACTTTCCCATTTTAAATATGTGCTCTTGTATCTTGGATATTATGTAAACAAGGGCTCTGTGTCTCAGTCTCTGGTTGTCTGTTAAAGGAGACAAGTCTGACATGATTAGCAGTGGGGTCATATATAAACGGTGTAGACTGAGAATAACGGGATAATTCGGGCCCTTGGCAGAACTGTCAAAGGGTTCTCATGCTACTTTGAATAGCACAGAATTGAAAACACATAAACTATTTACTCCTGGAGCTTTCCATTGAATATGTTGGAACCTGTTGAACAGAATTCACTTAGACTATAAATGGATGATGGAGCTGGAGATAAGTGGAGAATCTGATTATAGTTTTGGCCTTTCAGGTTTCCACAATCTAATGTTAGTATGATATTTACATTTTGTTTTGTTATCAATTACAAATGATTCTGTGTTTGCTTTTTATTTTTATTTATTTTGGTGTTTTGAGATAGAGTCTTTTATACCCCATGATGGTCTGAAACTCACTATGTAGCTGATGTTGGCCTTGAACTGATCTTTGTGCCTCCACCTCCAGGATGCTGAGACTGTAAGCATGGTGCTGCCACCAGGCCCATTGGCTGAGGCTATCCTTTTGATGTCAAAAATTTAAAGTGAGCAAAGCAGCTTTTATCATGCTGTAGTTATAGAAATATTTTATTATTTGATCACGTATTTTAAATAGTTGTACAGAAGATGAAGTACAATGAATTCAATATCTTTAAACTCTTGCAAACAAAATACTTCTAGAATGATCCTTGAAGGAAGGTCATATTTGCATCTCCAACTTTCCTAATTGATTTTCCTAATTCATATTCAGTTGCTAGTGCTTTCATAATCTTTGATTATCATCTAACTTACAGTCCTTTCCATCTGTCTTTCTTAATGACTAGTTTTTATGGAAGTGGCTTGGGTCATAAGTTTTCTGAGTCTTTGACTTACAGATAATTACTTTGTTTTGTTTTACAGTTAAATAGGAAAGCATAGCTTCAAAACAATTTCTTCTCAGACTATTATAGGAACGGCTTCATTGTTTTATAGCACTTGGACAACTTAAATTATCTTTTGTTTTAATTTTGCTTTGCTTTTAAACATCTTCCTTCATGGATTTTTTTTTCAGTTGTAAAAATGTCATTTTTCTCCTTTGCCTCTTAATTGCTTGTAAAGTGGACGCTGGCTATCTACATCTCTGAACATTTTCTTCATATTTTCACACAAAATACTACTTTTTAATAATGAGAAAAATACCCGGGAAGTTGAAATAGTTTTGTCAAAAATAGCAAGTCTAATTTTTCTTTGGTGTCAAGAAGAAAATCTTCATGAAGCACATTTGAACACTTCACGGAAGCCACGTTGACCTTGGCTTGCATGTAGCCACATCTTCATGGAGGATCACAGAGAGACGGTGATGGGTCCTGATCCTTCTGTGTGGGAGGAAGGGCTTTGAATTCAGTGCTGGTTCAGGTTACCATAGCTGATTGATTTGTATACCTTTCTTACCTGTATCCATCCCAGCTTCCTTTATTGTAAAATGACTCTTGCTTAAGACTTCAAATGTAGGTATTCAGGAGGTAATAAGAGGCATTCTTTTTCTTTTTCTTTCTTTTTTTTTACCTTTTCACTCTTTATTTATTTTTTTGAGAAATATTTTTATTAATTTATTTTTTTATTCACTTTGTATCCTAGCTGTAGCCTCCTCCCTTCTCCCCTCCCAATCCCACCCACCCTTCCTCTTCTCCTCCCATGCCCCTCCCCAAGGCCACTGATAAGGGAGGTCTTCCTCCCCTTCCCTATAAGAGGCATTTTTATTAGAATAGTCAGCCAGGCAGCTACTAAATATTTACTGAGGTTATTGTTAAGACTACTACTTATTAATTTAATCAAAGCATATAACCAAAGGAATTGTAGGAATGGAGCCAGTTGGTAGGGTAATATAGCCTATGAAATTTATGTAGCATTCTGCGAAGTTTGGAAGTTTAATCACTACTCTGAAATTGGAGCTTGAAGCGAAGACGAATGTAACCCTGTAAGTAATATTTTAGAATCCGAGTAATTTAACAGTTGTTACATGGAGTTTTCTTTCTGTCTTAGAGTGCTGGGAGCTCCAAGCTGAGGAAGCCACTGCTAAATGTTGCACACTCCCAAGAATGGAACAAAGAATTTTGTTCTTCCATCTGAGGAGACAATCTAGAAGATTTTTTTCAATGGAAGAGAGTGAAAATCTGTTTCTGTTTTTTGTTTTTTGTTTTTTTTTTTTTAAACAGCATGAATGAAAGAAAATCTTGTATACTAAAGAATTTGCTTGTGTGAAGATGCAGCCGAGTGGCTTTCAACGAATGCACATAGTTGTGCAATCATCACAAGTTTTATTGGACTTTCTATTACCTCCTACAAAGAAACTCATCACCATCTTGCCTTAACCCACAACCTCCTTAATTCTGCAAACCTCTAATTAGCTTTCTGCTTTCATAGATTTTTCTCATAGACATTTCTTCACAACGGGGCTGTCCAATATGATTAGTTTATGTGGCCTGTTTATACAAGTTGTATGAGATGGCTCCATTCCATGGCTGTGAGGGTCATCTATAAGAGATTTATTGGTCTCATGCTGTGATATTTGGGGCTTTCCTTGAGTGGTGGCAGAGGATGAAGCAAGAGTCTTGGCAACAATGGCTTTTGCTCTGGAGTTTGAGAAGTACTGATGATGGTCTTGGTCACTGGATGTCTGCATTGTTGGTGAGCAGAACCATTTAGAATGGTCTTTCTGCTTGAGTGCTGCTTGCTGGAAACTAAAATGTTTGTTTGTGTGTGTGTGTGTGTGTGTGTGTGTGTGTGTGAGACCTGATGAAGTTTTGGAGAACCTTGACATAGAAATTGTACCAGGTAAGGAGAGGTATCAAAAAGAGAAACACACCCACATCTTCTCATTTGCGGCCCTCCACTTGCAAAGCAGGAGTAGAGGAGAAAGCCTTAAAAAAAATAAAGTTTTGATTCAGATTGGTTATTTTTACAACAGAAGATAATACTGTTCTAGTTCCAAAATGTTGACAGAGACTATTTGTGAGCTATTTTTGAGTCTTGTTGGCTACGAGTCATAGGAAATGGTGTGATGAAATTGTTTAGTTTCTGGTCATAAGGCGACAGTGCAGTAAGGCCATAAAAGCCAAATATACAAGTAGCCATTTGTGACTTTTGTGCAAGCCTGTGGCTTGGAGGACCCTTCTGGGCTGGCAGTGACTCTAGGGATTGCATAACTCACCTTAGTGTGATTCAAGGTCAGCATCATCACGCATGGTCTGAGAGCTTTCGATAAGAGTCAATTTGATAAGTTAAAAATTTAGTCAATGAAATGTTGCTTAAACCAGTAGCATATACAGAAACAATGATCTTATTTCATGTAGTGATGTTAGCACTTGAACTAAAAGAAGGCAGACTATTTGTGGTTAGTGTTTTCCTAGACGCTTCATTGCAATATCGGCTTAGTCCTGGAGAGCCCGGGTCCCAGGGTCCTGTGTTTGGTCATGTCAGGCCCAAAATCAGGGAAAAGCTTATGGGTTAAAAAGCTTGGCATGACATCTTAGAGACCCAGAGCACGGAGGCCCTTTACACAAACAGAACAAATCCCTTTCAGTGCTTTTAGACCTTAACAAACATGGTGATGTGTAAAATCACACTCCCCCCCCACCATACGGCCAGCCCCCACCCTGCAAACCCCTGAACTCTTTTCAGCATTTCTTAAATCTGCACCATTGAACAATCTGAGTTCATTGTAACAAATACAATCTCATTGAAGTGAATTCTGAAGAGACTTTATACTTGAGGAAGAAAGAGGCCTGATCCTGTATTCTCTTTAGTTTAAACAAGAGACAGAACTCAGCAAATGAGAAACAGGGAGGGGTGAGCTGAACTCACGGGAATGGGTGAGGAGGGGGAGAGGAGAGAAAACTCGATAGACTTGTATTTGGTAAGAAATCAATTTCCAGGTGTCCCAGGAACAAAAGAACAATGTTAATGCCAGTGCTCTAGCCTGTGACTGTTAGGTGTCATGGGTACAATTTCATTTTCCCTATCACAATGTGATAACATTTCATTTAAATTCTTTCCTACTGATGGAGTTGGAGTTGGGACCACAGGAATTATAAAGCGGGAACAGAAATGCACGCTGGTGGCTGTTTGCAGAGCTAATAAAAATTAGAGCAACCTGAGTGTGTGTAGTTTGCTTTAGCCTGCTGGCCATCATGGTCTGATGATCCTGCCTTGTGGCCCATGCTCACGTGACCCGGTGCCTGGTAGCGTGATGATGATCTGAGGTGCTTTCATTACTCACCCATTCCTTCAGTTGTATCCAGGGTAAAAATAATAAGCCATAAGTTTCCCTGCCGCTTACCCCCCAAAACAAATCATTCCCAATTCCAAGCCTGATGTCTATTATTCAAAGCAAATTAGGATCAGGCAGAGACAGATTTCCTCTTCCTTCTGTGGGACAGCTGACCTCCCTCCCCCTAAGCTGCAAAATGTTACACTTAGGATCTCACTCTTTATTTTAGGGTGCTACAAATCCCTAATAACATAACAAGCCAAACACAGAATTAGCTTTGAAACGCTTCAGCACGCAAATTAGCTAGACAAATAAGAAGGATTAAAAAAAATCTTGAAAATAGCACTTATCATCAGTCTCCCATTCAGAAATAATGAAGGGAGATGGTTTATACAGATTTAGTAATAAGACATGACATAAATGTAAATATAACACGTTATGACCTTTCTTCTGGAGAACAATAAGCATTTGTTCATTATTCAGAGATGCTTTGTTTACAATGAATGTGGTGATGAATCGAAGTTATGACATCAATTAAATCACAGGTTTATATTATTTTCAAATAGAGAAAATGCAGATATTTTAAGGTAGGTGGCAAGAATGATGAGCTACTGTCTATTCTTGGTCTCTAAATGAGCTATACATATTCAAAAAAGAACATTAAAGATGCTGTACAAAGCCAGGATCGTATATTACTTTCCCCTTGAACAAAGATAACATTTGTAGGATTCCATTAGCAATAAATCTTTTAGATTTTTTTTCACTTAAATTCTTATGATCCCAATGGGAAGAATAGATAATCAGTAAATAGAACTCTGATATTTGCCAGGAATTTCCCCAAATTAGAGCTGAAGTAACTTGACAGAGGGATGAAGAAAAAAAACTCACCCTAGGATGTTGATGAATGCATCTGAATTTTTCTTTAAATGCACCACTAAAATGGAAACAAAAGTACTTACCTTGTCACATTTGAAAAACACAGGAAGTATAATATACAATTACCAATGATATAAAGTAAATATCCTTGGATAAAAACAGTCACAGGCCATAGCACAGTTTCAAAGAATATTGAGCTTTAATATGTTTTAGAAGTATCACATAATAAAATATAAATTGTTTGCTGTTATGTATTTTTCCTTTTAGTGATTTTTAACTGTAGAGTAAAAGATAGATGGAGAATTGTTTTTATAAATTCTTTGTTGTATCACTCCAACCAGTGGATACGTCAGGAAAAAAAAAAAACCGAGAAGGCAATGGGGGACTAGAAGCATTCTGGAAAATTATATATATATATATATATATATACACATATATATATATATATAATTATATTATATTATAATTACAAAAAGTCATGGTCAACCTTGACCACAGTATCTTAATGTCTGTCACTGAAGGACATTTCCAGGGAGTCCTGGGGGGATAAAATACTGGTGGAGAACCAATTTCTTTCCATTGCCTGTGGATGAAAGGGGCTCAGAAAAAGATAGGGCCTATCATTCCCAGGACTTAATCTTGAGATGAGGGTTGTTTCTCTAAGGTCTGGCTAGCACATCACTTCCTTTGTTTGTAAAGCACATTGGCCACAGACTTGAGTTCAGTGCCATGTTAGCACATGGGGTCATTGGAAACTAGCAGAGGCTTTGGGAATGTCAGGAAGATTTCTGGTAGTAGCAGCAACAAAGGACATTCTTTTTCCATGTCCATATGGAACGATTGCTCATGGTGACTCCACCAGGAGACACCCGTCACCTTAAATCCACTTAAAGCTAAAATAAGCCAATGGTAATGGGGAAAGGGAGGATGTGCGTGGCACTTTCCCCCAAAACACAAAGTTTTAAGTAATCAAGAGTTTTTCAAACAAAATTTAAGTTACGATAAAAATGATTCAAATGAATGGTTAGAACAAAGGGTTAACCAAATCGTAGCTGTTTGAAGGCTCCTTCCCGCATCACATTCTGTGCTTTGCACTCCCATTAAGAAGAAGTTCACACACACAAACAAATACAATTTGCAAAAAAAACTCTTTTGCAGAATTACTAATTCTTAAAATGTGGTTTTGTTATTATTTGGGTTTTAAACTGTCTCTTTCAAAGTTCATCATCTTTTTATTTCCCTTATTATTTCAGTTTTCCGATTCTGAGAGCTCAAGGAGGGTCTTGGCTGATGATTTGGCAGTTCTTTAGCCCCACGTTAGTAAACTTTATGGAGCCTGAATTTTAAAATGAGTCTTCATTTTAGCTTTCAAGTTTGATTTTTTTTTTTATTTGCATAGGTCATTTCAGGGTTCAGACTAACAGGGTTCTAAGTGATCAAGATGTCACTCCCATGATCCAGCGAAATGCCATGTTAATTGAAGAGAGGAGACTGAACTGCTTCTAATTTCGTAAGTGGTCAGTTCACAGGTGAAGACAGCCATGTTATCACGGCTTTTGATTTCCTATGCCTCCATCCGTAAATGATGAGGTTCACAAAATAAACACTCAGATAAAGGTTAGGGCACTCATGTTAATTTGCCAGTCTCTCAGAAACAGAGAAAATAGTGTAGGTGTTAGAAATAGCTAATATATAGATATCAAATATTTTTAAAAATTATATGTATGTGTGTCGCCTGTGTGGGTATACGCGTGTGAGCGCAAGTGCCTGCAGAAGACAGAAGGGGGCAACAGGACCCCCAATGGTGGAGTTACATCTTGATGTGGGAGGTGGAACTGAGCTCAGCTTCTCTGGAAGAGAAGTGCACGCCCTTAACTGTGGAGGCTTCTCTCTAGACCCCCAAATAGCTAATACTTTTGAAGGTGAATCATATTCTGTACACTTATCTAGCTATCTTACGTAAGAGGGGCAAATTGACTTTAACTTTTAAATTTTTGTTATTCAATCCCTTACCTGTTTTTTTTTTTTCTATAAATCTTTGTTCTATGCACCCAGCACACAGGTTTATGCCGATGCGTCTCATCTGGCAGACGCTGTGCTCCAGGAGCTCAGGAGAGACAGAGATAGGTCACATCTCTCTTTCATAATTAACCGAGGATCTAGGAGAAATGATGCAAGCACAGTTCAGAATATTCTTGGAAAAAAATCGAAGGTGACTGGTTCTGACACGTCCTCTATGTGCCAGATACAGCACAGATACATGCTTTTTGTAGATAATTTAATTGAGCTGTAACACCCTAAGCGGGGGTTAAGGTTAGACTTGTGGCAAAGTCTTTCTGAGCCCTACCTTTTCATTGTAAGCAAATAAAGACTTACATCCAGCGACTGTGAGAAAATCCTGGAGGGATCACACACATAAACTAAAACCTTTTCAGAGGTACCATCGTCTGGGATGGACGCTTGGGTAAGAACATGGCCTCTCAGCGAGGCAGAGTGCATGGGAAAGCTTGATTCAAGACATTACTCTTTGTTTCCTCCAGTACAGTAAGTGTTCTTTTAATAGAGCGTGTTTTGCCCTACACTATCTCGAATGGAACAGTGTGCTTTCATTTACGTTCATGTTTGGTGTGCCTAACAACAGAAAAATTCCAGATGAAATCTTATGTCTAATCATTGTCCCAGTTTTGTGCAGAAGATTTCAAAAGCCCGGTGCCTGAGGCACTGTATGTAAGAGGGATGGTTACTCCTCAGCTGCTCATGACTCCTTCCACAATGTATATTTACCAAGAAATGTCACATGAGACTTTGCATTTGTATAATGCTTTTTAGGGCAATGAAAACCCAATAAAATCAGTCAGCTTATTTAATGTTCAAAGTGTTTAATAAGATTTTTTTTTTGGAATGAACCATTTAAATGAGTTTTTTTTTCTTTTTTCATTAATTAATTCACCAGAACACCAAATACGTATCAGATAAATGAGTTGATAGGGTCCCCGGTTTAGTGGGAGATGTAATACAAAAAGCGCTAATTAGGCAGACAAGAGCTCTAGATAATTAAATAGTGATTAATAGATTTTTGTGGGACTAAAATTAAAAGTAACTAATTGGTGGAAAAATATTTAAAATTACATGCAAAGCACATACATGTTGAACACAATTTTGAGGGCTACTAAGATGGTTTTGATTTTGCTAACACTGAAGGTTTGGAATTTTTTTGTGTGTGTGATCATTTTGCCCCCTTCTGACATTTTGTGTCAAAGTGTTCCCATGTTAATAGTAGAATATAATGGAAGTTTATGCAATTAAATACAGCAAGAGAGTTTATAGACCATTTATCATTGGCTATGGGTCATATACTGTGAATTTCAGAATATAAAAGGGAATTCCATTTGTAGCCCACTCTTGCCTGAAGCTTACCTAATGAAATCTTTTTCACTCGGAGAATTAACAGTGTATCCAGCTGAAAAGTGTTTAACATTCTCTGTGCACACTGAGCATGCCAAAGTAGAAGAAAACCTTGCATACTTACAGGGGATTTTTGTTGCTTTTTCTTCAGCCTAAATTAGGCGGCTCTTGTTCATTTAGTGCATTTGAAAGGCGCTGAACTTTTAAAATTCTGAACTGTCGGCCCCCATCATTTCATCTGACAGCTGACACTTGAGAGTGTGGAACACACAAATCGCGAGAGTGGAGTGGAACGCTGCTAATAAATGCTATTGTTTTTTCCCCAGTGGAAAGCAGCACCCCCAAATAACTCTTTGCAGACCCAGCGGGTTTGTTATGATGCAAAATGCATGTTTGGATATCACCATTTTTGTTTACTACCTGCAGTGCATAAAATTGCTGTAAAAAAAAAGAAAATGAAATGAAGAAACATACGCTCAGGTTCATGACGAGCCGTACTTTCCTTGCCCCTAGCTTCCCATTTCCAGGTAATAAACACTGAGCCTGCCTTCAGTCAGGCCTGGGTGAGATAATGTCCCAGCCCTGAGGTCATTGCAAGATGTTTGTATTTATGGGAAACAGAAGTTCTGAAACATTTGTTTGTCTTTTTATTCACTGTAATCTGTTAGCAAGCAAGAGAGCTAGTGATAAATAGCTCTGCCATTTGGTAATTTCATTTATGAATATCCATGATGGTTTTGGAGGCTGTTTACTCTTTCCTTGCTCTTGTGCAACTTCTGAGGCCGGTGCTGACCAGCAGGTTGGAGTGGTCCCAGTAAATGCTTCAGATCTGTTCATCTAACCTAATGATATCATGTGGCATATTGTATTTCATTGATAACTTCTTTGTAATACTGCTTAATGTTAATTAATTAGCCAACCAGAGGATTGTCACCATTTTGTTTTATGTGCAAATACTGCACAATAGGAGAAATAATTTGAAAAATGGATTTTGCCTATTTCATAAAATATTATGCTCACAATACTGGACCTGTTAAGTTTCAAATATTGTTATGAAACCCAGTGACTCTTGCTGATTATTTCACTAAACCACAGCAAGAAGTCTAAGGCACCGGAATAGTCCTGACTCAACGAACCAGAAAGCTTAGTGTTTAAAGATTCAATTATGAATAGGGCAGAGGAAAAATGGAAAGCTTGAGGGTCAGAGGGAGGTTTTTTTTTTAATTTTTACACATATCTTAATTTTCAATAGTGGGAAAAAGAAATTATTTTCTTGATTGTTTTTTGCTGATGAACTGTGGCAGAGATGACTTACTTAGCTGTCTAGACAGGAAACACACACACACACATACACATGAAAACATTTTTAAAAGCTCACTGCCACAAGGCCTAAAATAATGTTAACATCGTGTGCAGATACTTATGCATGAATATACAAAGGAACGTTGTTCAAGAATGGCTTCAAGTGGGAGTCTAGAAAGTTCATGTTGGGATTATTTTTACACATAGTTTTCAGCACCTCAGAATATTCATCAGGGATATCAGTGGAGAAAAACTACTCTGTAAACAATCAAGCAAACAAGGCATGGGTCCTTGGTGGGAAAGTTTGGTTTTTAGGTTCAAGGAAATGCACATGCAAATCTTGGGAATGTAATCTGTGTGGTCTAGGCAGGAAGGCGTGCAGAGGAAATTTGCATTCTGGGAAACTGGAAGCTCTTCCCGAAGAAACCACTCCATTACCTTCCTTTTTCACTGCTCTGGCCTCCTTTCCTCCAGCCTTTCCTTGAACTGTGTTTAATTTTGAGCCCCCTGCCCTACCTTTTGTGTGATCACCTCCTCCCAGAAGTTAACAATTCATGCCTCTTAGGGAGATGAGTGAATGTGATTCCCAAGACAGCTGGAGCAAGGAGCACATAACCAGTTTCATAGGTGGGTCACACTTTCAAAGTTATTTTCTGCATGAGACTTTTGCCCCTCATGCCCAGAAACAGGCTGTCAGAGGGCTCTGTTGTTTCCTTGCAGAGGCTCTTAGGAAGTGTGAGAACCTACAGTGAGCAGTCAAAGCTCTCCAGGCTTCAGCCACGCAAGGCTCAGAGGCAGTTAAGAAAGGTTTTTGGTAGTTGAACCAAGGCAACTTCCGGAGAGCCTGATCCCATCGCACACGTTTCTAAGCCAACATTTCCTTGAACATTATATATGATAGTGTATTGAGGCTGGGAAGCAAAGGCTTGAGTGCTCAGGGCAGATTTAAAAGAGAGCAAGAATGACTTGATGTGAATTTTTCAAGTCTTATCTGGGGCAAAAGTGTTTTTTTGTTTGTTTGTTTGTTTTTGTTTTTTTTCAAATCTTAAATTACCTGTCACTGTAATGCAGAAAGCAGTTTTGGAACCTTGGCTTTGCTCTCAGAGTCTCTCCATATAATGCCAGACACCGCCCCCCCCCCAAAAAAAAAGGTTCTTTGAAAGATATATTGCAAATTATTAGGGAATTTTCTATTCATCAGGCTAGTAGAATTAGGAATTTGGGAAGGCTTTTATGTGGGGTAGAGGAAAGAGAGGGAAGAGAATTGACATGAAAATTTATTTTTAAGATGCTAAAACCGGGGCTGTTTTTACCGCATAGCCGCAGGATGCTGGGTAAAATAATTTAAAAGAAGGTGGTGGAGAGACTAAACTGAAGACTATTAGGTTCCAGGAGAGCCTTGTCAAGACTATTTGATCACGGGAGGTCACTGTTGATCTCACATCTTTCTAGTTTCACTGAGGCCCAAAGAAGATGGGAGAAGCATGTTCTGAGTGTAGCTGTTTTGTATGTCTTGTGCACAGAGAAAAAACTGTCAGTACTCTCTCTGAACCCTGACTGATGCCAAATGGCCATCTTGTGTATTGAGGAGCAGGCAGCATCTTGGGCAGTGGTTCATGTGTTTACAAGCCTGACTTGCTCATACCTGTATTCGCATCTCAGCTCCATAGTTAATAGCCGTGGGCCAACCATGGTTCACTTAATCTCTTTAGGGCTTGATCTCATTCGTTTAGTACATCTAACAATGAAATCCATCTCATACAAAAAGAAAAAAAAATCTCATAGCTGGTGAGGCTACCGAACTTAGAGGAAAACCGGCTACCACCACTTCCCTGAACCGGTATAAGTTCTAAGTCCATTCTAAAAACTTATCTTCATACCTGCAGAGAAGCACAGACTCTGTAGTTTTATTAGCTCCCTTTAGCAGCAGATGGAAACTGTTACAGAGATCTACAACTGGTCAAAATGCAGAGAATAACTGACTGTGTGTTTGCCACCTCAAATGCTATATATATATATAATACAACCCTTATACCCAAGGCCCAGGAAACACCACAGAAGAGAGGCATGGTGCAAAGGTTTTTAAGAGCCAGAAAGCCAGATGTCTGCTCTGAGACAGGGTCAATTTACACAACAGGGACACTGCACCTATGAAATCTCAACAATATGGTCACCTAGACATGACCTGTGTAATGAAACTTCACTTGACATACCAACATGAATGGGCAAAATCTTAAAAGGCCTCACTGATAGAGGAAGAGCTACTGTCAATTAATGGCTATTAAGAGAGGGAGAATCAGTCTTCCTTATCAACGAGCCTCCTGATAGGGTATCTAATCTCAAGTGCTCAACCCTAAACACACCTATATACGAGCAACACTAAAAGCATTGCAGGTGATCTATATAAACACACACACACACACACACACACACACACACACACACATATGTATGCGTATGTGTATATATGTGTGAATGCATGTAATTAAAGAAGAAGAGGCCATGAATTAGAGAGAGAGTTTGGGGAGTCTCAAGAGGAGGTGGAGCAGGTAGAAGCTGGGGTGGAAATAATGCAAGTATAGTAATCATGCATGAAAAAGGACAAAATACACATTAAAAAAAGACAAAGTCAAAATAAACAAATGTTTTCCAAAAGTGGTACTGTGGTCAGGCATGGTGGCATACAAATTTAAGTGAACACTCAGGAGGTAGAGGCAGGAGGATCTCTGTGAGTTTGAGAGCAACCTTGTCTACGCAGCTAGTTCCCGGCCAAGCTTGTTTTCTTGCTTCAAACAAAGAAACAAATAATTAAGAGAATAAAGGAACAAAAGGTAGTATTGCTACTGAAAAACAACAGATATAAATTGTTGAATGTCCTTGGACAAGAGTGATGCACTGAATTTTCCTTCTGTGCGAGCACCCGTTGCAATCTTGCTAATTTTAGACGGAACTGATAAGAGGGCTTTATGAAGACTCCCTCTCAAATGACTGTCGTGTGAATGAACCTTTTGCTATTGAAAGAATGAGGAGGCTGTGATGTCTCTCTTTGATTCTAAGCCTAAGGGGAAAAACCTTCTGTATCAAAAACACATGGCTTAAAATTTCTGCATCCGAGCCTGCAACATTGATGGAGTTTTATGTAAAGAGATAAAAATCTTTGCATGGACTGTCACAAGCTGTTTGGGTGAACAGAGCTGCTGTTGCAGAACCACTGTTGATATTCCTAAATGGGCTGCAATGAGAACCACCTGTAAGCCAGGCAGGTCTGCATCGTGAAAACCATCAAGAGATCCAGGTCAAAACATTGAAAATAAGGGACGGGTGGGGGGAGGTTGGATATAAGAATATAAGAACAAATGTGAGTGAGTTCAATAAAGAAGAAAACATGGACAAGGAGTTCAGAGACTGGTGTAGGTTCTTTTCGAAACGAGAGGTTTTGGGAGAAGAAGGATATCATTTGCCTGGTAGCACTCAGGAACATCTCAATATTCCTTAATGCACTCGTATTTCATACTATCTGCCCTAATTACGGCAGACCTACCGTGGTCAGGAGACGAGGCTGCCCGAGAAAACACATACATTATTACAAAAACAAAACAAAATTATTTTGAGATGAAGACTTTCTAGAAAGGATACTTTTTAGTATCCATTGGTGTCTTGTTAGCAAGAGATAAGGCAAGAAAGCAGTAAAAATTTATCAACAATTTACACTTTCCTAGATGTAATCCAACACTTTATCTCTCCTGGTGTTCCCGAGGAAGCAAGCTGAGGGAGGCTTGGCATCTAAAAACATTCATAAAGTATTTTGTCCTAGACAAATTTGACAAGGCATAATGGAATGAAAGAAAAATTGAATTAAACTGATTAAATCGAATATTCCTCTTCTGAGCATTTGGTTCTTAAAGATTCTGACCCCATTCTTGTCAGATTCAGATGAATAAATGTGCTGGATATTTATGAAATAGCTAAAGTATTATGGATGTTTGGATTATGATGCGTGTTCTGAGAATTTTCTTACGCCCAAAGAATTCTGGTGTAGAAAAGAGAAATGCATGTTAATAATTAACCTTAACACTTTAAAAATATGATGGCTGGTAGGGATGGGAGTATTGTACAAAGGTCAAGTGCATGAACTCTGTAATCAATGGCTCAGCTCTGCCACTTATTAGCTGGGCAATCTCTGCAAGTTCTTTGACTTCAATAAGACTCGATTTCTCCCCTTTGGCAAAGAGGAGCTAAGATATGTCGCTCGCCCTCTGAGCACAGAGTCTGGTGCACCATCCAGCAATTGTTATTAGCCATTACAAACTAGGTGCAATGATTGGGAACATTCTGGAAAAGGTTTTGGCATGTCATTTGGTCTGAGTCTCAACTTTACAAGAGTGATGAGAACACTTAATTACAACAAAGCGAAGCAAAATGAAAGCAGTCTTGGACTTTGATGTTGAAAGACCTGGTTCAGCTTCCTACTTCTGGCTGATCCTTATCGGCATCCCACAGCAGCTCACATACTGGTTACGTTACCCATCATGGATGAGCTTCAGTGTCTGGATCAGAAAGTTGAAATAAGGAACATATTTGTTTCTCAGTGTTGCAACTGTGGAGAAGTGCCAAGGAAAGCCTACTGTGACCTGTAAATAAATATTGCTCTTGTAATGACTATTTTGAAGTACATAGAAAACAACAAGAAAGGACAATTCAGCACAGAGATTAGCATGACTTAAAGGCATGGAAGATTAATGGTGTACTGATGCTCAGGAATGACAAGAAGGTAGGTCTGACTTAAAGATTTATCAGTTTGGAAGGACATGCTTCCTTGTAGCATGTCTGTTTACTTTATGCAGAGTGTGAAGCCCGAGTTATAGAATTTGGGCTCTATTTCCTTTCAGCTTGTACTATGAATTAGCAATTGTTTTTGGAGCGTCCTAATTGTTCTCTAGACATCACTCCTGTCCTTCCAGTAAGTATCTTGGTAGTGGGGCCTAAGGATTTGGAAAATCAGTACAAGTGATTCTTGTGTCCACCTAGGATAAGAAACAATTTTTGCAGTTTCTCTGTCTGCCTTTGATTCAGTGAGGTGGCTTTTTAAATATCAAGAATACCAACACAGTATAGTGACCAATCATTGATATACAAAGACTTACAATCAGAGAAGCAAGGCAGTAAGCCTCACAGAGTAAGTGGAAATAGTAACACACTTTTGTCTAGTTATTGATCACAGGTAAGACATGAGAGTTAGTCAGCCTAACATGTTTGCTGGACATGTGACAGAGCAACTGTCCCAGCTTCTGAGGGGTCTTCTATGACACATTCTGGTCCAGCTCAGCTACCTGACTGCATCTGAGACTCTTCTATTCAAGCCCCAGAGAGAAGGTCAACAACTCTAGCCATCAGAGGAAGGCCAATCAATCCACATTGAGGGGCCAGATGTAAGGGTTCAGTTGTAATGTCTCTGGCTGCTGTAGCCCATGATCTGGATTCGGTTTCCAGTACCCACACAAGATCACAACCACCTGTAACTGCAGTTCCAGATGTCCTATGTCTCTTTTGACAACCTCAGGAACCAGGCATACATTTGCTGTGCATACATACCCACAGACAAAACACTGATACGTGCAAAATAAAGATGAAGAAGTCATAAATTTGAAAGCAACTACATTGAGATTCCATCTTACTCAGTCATAGCTATGAACAAAATAACAAAAATAACAAATGCTATTAAAGATGTGGAGATCAATGGCCCCTATGTGCTGTTAGTGGAATTGTAAATTCATCGACTATTGAAATCAGTATAAAGCTCCCCCCTCCCCCGCCCAAATCCTAAAACTAGAAGTACTATACAATCCAGCTGTACTTTCTTGGGTATATACCTGAATGAATAAAAGCCAGCTTACAATAGAGATAATGAACATCCCTGCTTATCGCTATCAACAATACACAAGTCATGGAGTCAGCCCGAGTGCCTATAAATGGATGAAGACACAGAAGGAAATGTGGTGTGTACACCAAGGAGTGTAACTCAGCAACAAAGATTAACAAAATCATTGACAGAAAAATGGATGGAGGCGAGAACTCCATGTTAAGTGTAATAAGCCAGAATGGAAAAGGTAAATGTAATTCATTTTCCCTCAGCTATAGACTATGTATATTGTCTGAAACTACAAGAAGGGTTCTTGGGGAGAGAAGAAAAAGGGTCAGGTTGGAATGAAGGTTAAAAAAGGTTAAGAAAGAGAAGAATGTGTTCCCAGCATGTTAGGCTCAAATCTTCCTTTGGCCTCAGCCTCCCAAATATTTGGGTCTATAGGAAATGCTGCCTCAGGAGTGTGTATGAAGATTTTTACTGCTTAGGGGCTGGAGACACGACTCAGTGGTTGAAAGTGAATTGTTGCTCATGCAGAGAACCCACATTTGTTACCCAGCACCTTTAACTCACAACTGCCTATAACTCCAGTTCCCCGGTATCTGCCACAGCCTCTTCAGGACTGACTCTCACAGGCACCTGCAGTCGCGTGTAAAAATCCACCTCTCCATCCACAACTAAAAACAATAGAATAAATAAAAAATAGTGACACTGCATGGACTTTCCATCTCACCCTCGTAGATAGCACTGAGACCCAACTTGTGTTCAGAGATTTCTGTGTGCAGTCTTCCTAATGTGTTAAATTTGAGCAAGTCTCTGTGTGTGTCTAAATTCAGGAAATAACTGCTGCTTTTCCAGAAAGACCATCATGCCATCAGTCTTCATTTATTATTTTATTTTAAGTCACGAGCCATAAAGAAACAATAAAGATGGGGGGGAGAAAAACTTAACAGAAATCTTACCAGCTTTGCGTTATAAGTAGGCAGATGTCTGGGAGGGCTTTAATCGCATTTATACTTTTAAAGGGAAAAAATCAGTGATTGAAATGAAAACCCAGACTGTTGTAAACAGTTCTGAGAAGCAACCAAGAAGGCTATGTATTTTTGTTAATGTGAAGGCAAAGCGACAGCAATGGCTGCTCAGTCTGTTACCTAACTGTGGAGGAAGCAGCACCCGGAAGACAGACAACTGCCGAAGCAGTCAGCAAACACAGCGCACACAGTTGGACAAATCAAACCTGTGTGTGAACCTTGTTTGTGTCTCTGTTGTTAAAAGGTAATGCCACCATTCAGGTAGATGAGCTATAGAGAGCAAGTTCTGGTCAGAAGGAAACCAAGCCCTCCATTGGAGAAGGATTCTGTGTCTGTTCCCATTAGGAACTTGGCGTAGATAGCACCGCTACATGGGTGGCATTCGCTCTGATCAGTGAAAGATGAGCATTCTTTTGAGAGAGAGAGAGATACAGACGGACAGACAGACAGACAGAGAATGTTCTGGCATTGCTACATGATGCCTACAGATTACCCCTCTGGGTTTAAATGGGATAAAGAGGCTATTTTCCCATCTAAAAGCTGCTTCTGATTATTCTAGGTTTCTGCTACAATCTTACTAACACAATACATTGGGTAATAAGATACGCAAAGAACAGACTTATGTTATATAATACTCTATGTTGTTTATATTTTTATTCCTTTTCAATAAATCAAAGCTTACTTTTAATTTCACAGAGTGATGTCATTTTGACTTATTTATACGTATTCCCTTATGGAGAAATAATTTCCCCCTGGATATTCATTTACTGTCTTGCAACACCTCTCCCCATTTCTTTCCATTCCTTGTTTTTTCTGTTGCAGCTATTCAACTGCAGCCAACATGAAATAGAAATATGCAATAAATCTGGTTTATAAGGATATTCTAAAAAAGTATGTACTCTGTACTTTCTTAGCAATATCTTAATAACAAAATGCAAATTAAGCACTGGAAAAAATAAAAATACTGGAAGAATAAAATTATTTAATTAGAATCCTCCAAACCCATATATATATATATATATATATATATATATATATATATAATTTAAATAGAAATTTATTTAGATTAATTGACTCATGTATTCTTCTGTTTTATGTAAATAGCATAGTTGTCATCTAAATTACTTCATGGTTTCCTGTACTATAGGTAGGCACCAGAATTAAGGGCCATAATTAGTCCAGCCTCTAGCCAGTCTGACCCCTGTATCACCCAAAGAATAGAAGCAGGCTGAAGATACGTGATAAGTTAGCACAGGAAGCAAGGAAAAATATTCTTTGGCCACTTCAGTATTTGGTGATTCTCATGGACCAGTTTCATACACAGAACATTCTCCTGGGAAATTTGTTTATTGCAAAACACAGTCTCAAAGCAGGTACAGAGTCTGAATAGTTCTTTTGTGATGATGGAGAAAACAGACTGTAAGAGTAAGCAGGTTTTGATGCTTAAGTAGTTATAGTGGGTTGGACATGGTATTGAGAAATAAGACCCCGAATTCCACGGATCAAGTTAGTGAAGGAGAAAGATGTTCGTGGTTTGGTTTGCAGTAGTCATTTGATGTTCTCATTTATAACTTGGCAGATTTTGAGAGGAGGAGGGCTTAGCGGTGCCTTGCAAATGGAGTAGCACCTGAGTGGGCTTGGATCCTGCCAAATCCTATGGGCTTTGCTTGGGCAAAGTGTTCATGGGAAGAAGAAACACACAATTCACTAGACTTTTCTGTGGCACAAGGAATAGAAGGTTCCCTCCTGCAGTTTCCATATAGTTTGAGTATTTTGTTTTAATGTAATAGTAGGAACTATTTAGAATTACAAAAAAAAAAAAATCCTTGTAACAGCTCAATATTCCTTCCAGGCTAAGAAAGTAGATACTTTGTTAGAAGGAAAATAGTGTTCTTGAATTCTGCTTCTAGTTTCCTTTAATTTTAATTTTGATTCTAATTTCCTTTAATTTTATTTCACTTTCACTTGTAATGGAGAAGCATTAAGAGAAAGATAACAAACAAACAAATCTCCCACCAAACAGAAGACAAAAACAAAACCAACAAAGCCCAAACCAACCAATTCAGCAATCACAACACCACAGTCCAGAAACCCCCAAGTTTTGACTGTTAGAAAGCAAACTGTTTTCAATCTTCAGATTTCTAGGATAATCTTCAGAAGCCATAAAAGTTACAAAGGAGTTTTCATGGCCTAGTTGATTCATTTATTGGCTGTATGTAGCTGTGTGTGTTTCACATGTGTAAGGAGGGAAATGGCATTAATAAACAAGTTTTTAAAACATTTTTATTTATTTATTAAAATTTATTCACTTTGTATCCCAGTTGTAGCCCCCTCCCTCTGCCCCTCCCAATCCTGCCCTCCCATGTCCCTTCCCCAGTCCACTGATAGGGGAGGTCCTCCTCCCCTTCCATCTAACCCTAGCCTATCAGGTCTCATCAGGACTGTTTGCATTGTCTTCCTCTGTGGCCTGGTAACGCTGCTCCTCTCCCCTCAGGAGGAGGTGATCAAAAGCCCAGCCACTAAGTTCATGTCAGAGACAGACCCTGTTCCCCTTACTAGGGAGCCCATTTGGAAACTGAGCTGCCACTGTGCAGGGGTTCTAGTTTAAATAAACAAGTTTTGATGTGTTAAGTTTCTTTTACTTCATCTTCACAAATATCAGGGGCAAGAGGAAAAAACAACTCAAGTTTGTCTGCCTCACCTGGCAACCTTAGTTCAGTTGACATGAAAGAGGGAACTCAATGTAGCTATGAAGTCATTGGTTAGAAAGTATACAGCAAGGACTTGAGAAAATTGGTAGAAGCTGCCTTTGACTGTGGAGGGGTCCCACGGTGCTTGCCATGGCCCTTAGTGTGGAAACAGCAGGGCCAGGCTTCTTTCCCCTACTATCATCTACAATGGCCTCTTCTCCTTTTCTTCCTCCCTCCCTCCCTCCCTCCCTTCTTTCCTTCCTTCCTTCCTCCCTCCCTTCCTTCCTTCCTTCTTTCCTTTCATCTTTCTTCTCTTCTCCACTTTCTTCTGTCTTTCTTTTTACCCTAAAATATTTATGAAATACCAAAACATGCAAGGTATACATCGGTTATTTACTGAATATCATTTTAGAAATAAAACATAGATCTTAGATTTACTCATTCATGTTTCAGAGATGAAACTGTTTCTTGCCATTGAGCTTTTTTTTGTGAAAAGCAACAAGCTTTTATTGTAATAACATTTTTTGATTATTTTTATTTTTATTAATTCCAGTTTATTCACTTTGTATCCCCCCCTGTACATGGTTAAGGGCACCTGCTGCTCTTCCAGAGGACTGTAGTTCAATTCCCACCCCCAACACACCCAGGTGAATGCGCCCAAGCTCGTTCCTAAGATTCTGGGCCAAAGTTTAAAGCTTGGCCAGAAGTCTCAGCATTTGCTTTGATACCCTGCAGGGTAGAGTCTTTCAGAGGTGGTCATTGAGCTTTTTAATGGACACCTAATTTTTAAATATATCAAACTCTTAGCTACTCAGCTCATCACACATCTATTATACATGTGTTTGTGTGTATCACATGCATTTATGTATATATATATTTATTTACATTAGAATTTTCACTGTTAATCCAAACCAAGCCACATTTTTTTTCCACATAAAAATTTAAGAAGACCTCTCCAAAGGATAGCCTTCTTTTCTTATTTTTAGATTGACCATGCTACCAAGACAAATGCCCTAGCTAGGCTATCTAGAAAAGGTAGGTTCCCCCACTTTTTTCCTGCTTATTTTCTTCGTTTATATTTATCACTCATTGTTCCTTGAATGATGTGCGCTCTAGATAGCAGGTTGTTCCAAGTGGTGTTATCTTGTTAGGCGCTTTGCCTCTGTGGAAAAAGGGGACTTGCACAGATAAAAAATGATGCTTCCCACAGGCCCTGGTTTAGCTGGGTTCTCACCAACAATAATTATAGTCAATAAATATGGAAAGTAGCCTGATAATGGAAGAAAGAAATATTAAAATTTGTATCTTTGAGGCTACTAATGGTAAATTAAATGTATTTCTTTGACAAAATAATTTAAAAGTCACTTTGTTTCTGCAGGCTACATAGTTTTTGTTATTGTAATAATTCTATGACTTTCAAATGTGTGTGTTGCCCCAACAGTCCTGCGTATTTTCTTGTTTAATGCCTGGAACTAAATTAATTACTTTGTTTAATTTCATGAACATGCCAGGCCACAGTTATGAATAGCTAGTAATTTCAAGTGTTTACATAGAGAGTACGGGATGTTACAATAAATATCTACCCAATTACCAAACATCCAAGGGCACTGTTCTTTCTAGGTAGGCTGGACACATTATATGTTTGCTATAGTTAAGAGAAAAGGACATAATTGCGAAGTCAGCACTGAAATTTTGTTAAAATATGCTAAATCCCATAATACTAAATTAAACTTCTTTGAGAAACCAACTTGAAGATACAGTAGTATATAAGACACTTCTTTTTTCTTTTACTTAATGTCAGAGTTTCAGTGACACAGAAACATACTGTCAATATTATTCCTCCCGTGCTTTTTGAAAGGGGCAATAGTGAAGCAATGTACTGTGACTATATAAGACAGCCAGACAAACATAAACCTTACTTTCCGAATACAAAATAACAGTGTAACACATTTCTGTCTCTGTGTTAGCTCTAGCAAGGCACACGCTGTGTGTATTATTAATCCTTAACCCAGGGAGAAAGTGGGCATGATTAACATTTTCTAATATTTTCCCTATTACACAAATGCGATAGTTATTGCTGTGCTAGGATTAGCACGAGGGTAGGGACAAAGGATAGAATCAGGTCGAGGCCTAGAGTGTATTAACACTGAAAGTAGGGCAGTGGAGACGGCTCATTTATAAAGTCCCTATCCCACACAAGTGTGGGTTCAGATACTTGCACTCAAGTAAAAAGCTGGGTGTGGTGGTGCACACCTATTACCATAGCAATGGAGGCAGGGGGCAGAGACAGGCAATCCCTGATGCTCGGCAGCCGACAAACCTAGTAGAATTGTTGACGTCCAGGTTCAACGAGAGATCCCGCGGCAACAGAAGAAGGAGGAAGGCAGTTGAGCCAGACAAAAGTTATCCACCCCTGTTCTCCATATGTACACGAGCACATGTGTGCACACTCAAACACCACAGACAAGGTGCTGCACGCGCACACCACATCCCGCACACGAGGACAGCTTAAAGGTCTAGGGGCGGAAAATGGCTGTTGACCTGCTTCCCGCCTACACGGAAGGACTCGAGACTGTAATTCGCAGATGCGTATCTGTACTGGATAGGAATGGTGAGGGCAATAGAGGTCTCTCGAGACTGAAGGTGGGCCTTCCTTTTGGGCAGTGACCTCTAGAGCCTGTACTTTATTCCGAATCACACTGTCTCTTATTGGGTTCTACTCCTAATATTTCTCCATGTCAGAGTAGAAAACCCAAGTGACCATTCATGGGGTGGGTTAATGCTTCCTAGCTGGAAAGGCTATCTCCTAACCTCTGTCCCTAACTCCATGGCCTCCTTCAACCACACCGGACGTCATCTTGTGCACCCTTTCTTGGCTTCAGTTCTGTTAGGGCCCTCCTTACCTTCTGAAATCAAACAGCTTTATTAGTTTGCAATCATTTTCCCTTCTCCTTCTACCTTCATTTCTGCTCAGAGACCAAAACAGAATCACTGGAAATGTTGCAGCCCTGTCCACCTTTCCCAGTGCAATCTTGGAATCTCAGTAAGGGCCTTCTGTTCCTGAGACACTGAGACTCTTTCAAGAATTGCCTCTTAATTCTTTTACTATTTTTTTCTCTTTTATAGTTTGGTATTATTATTGAGGTTCTTGTTGATTCAATTTTTCATTCATATATTGACTCCAGGATATACAAGTGGTGTTTAGATTGGTTTCCATCTGCTGGACAATGATTTTTCATTCTACCCCTGCTATTGGAGGATTTTGGCAAAACATTTTTTTCTTTAAGCTTCTTTCTGCTGCTAATTCCTCTTTCCTTTTGAAAACTATAATGGATACCTTTGTTGAATATTGGATAAAAGATCTGTGATCTTATTTCACTCTTAATTTTACTTAAAATACCCTCTAATATTTTTAAATTTTACTTATAGAGATTATTAAAATATAAAATATCTTCTTAAGTAGTAAACATAGAATTTTTATAATATGGGGTAGTTATCACTGAGTGTTGGTCCTTATCACTGAGCCTTCTGGATGCCCAGCTGTCTCTATCTGAGGAAATGGCTGATCCTTTCTGGACTCTGATTGTAAGACCCTCTAAGTGGCGTTTTGTACTCCTGAGTATTTTCTCTGGCTTCTTTTATATCTTTCTTAGTTCATTCAATTTTTGTGGTTGTTTTTGTTATTCTTTCTTAGTCCTTCACTGAAATCTTTCAGTGTAAGCTGGGAGTGGTGGCACACACCTGTACTCCCAGTACCCAGACTCAGGGAGGTAGAGGCAGAAGACCAGGCTGGCCAACAAAACAGTCCAGGACAGCCAAGGCTACACAGAGAAACCCTCTATTGAAAAACAAAGAAACCAAATCTTTCAATGTGTCCTTTAAACATTGTGTTCCTAGACATTAATCGTAAGTCTACTGCATTTCAGTAGAATTGCATTATGGGCTTAATTGTCTATTACATATAGAAAGAGAAATCAGTGGGTGGGTGGAAAACTACATGCTTTGGTACGGTTATCCTGGATTTGAGATAAATATGAATTTTTAAAAAGAAGAAACTGCAAAATGGCTCAGAATGTAAAGTCACTAGCCACACAAGCATGACGATTTAATCCCAGGAACCCATATCAAGATGGAGGAAGAGTATCAGTTCCATACCATTGTCTTCTGATCTGTAACAGTCACTGTGGTACAGAAGTGCCCACACATGTACACACACACACACACACACACACACACACACACACACCACTGAGGAATACTAAATAAAATAATTGTAATTAGAGGTGTTGTTGGTGTTTTGATCTTTAACTTAGTCAGGATTAAACAAAATCATGTATGTTAAAAATTTAGATATAGAAATATCCTACCCAAGTAAGAGTAAATGTATTCTACACGTTTAATTGTTGCAGCTATGGGACAGTTCCAGAGAAGAAAATATTAATATGACTTAACATGTGCCTAATGACACTAGTCATTCTTCCACCTTCCCACTACATTCTTCTACATGTAGCTATCCTTCCTTTAGTAGATAATAACACTCTCTCATATGACCTGAGCCTTTGACTTAAACATCCTGTGAGTTACCCTGTTTGTTCGCCTCTTCCTCATGATCTGTATTGGTCATTGATCAAGGACTATAGATCACATACCTTGAGCAGTATCATATTCAAATCCACCTACTCTGCTTTGGTTATTCTACTTTTGCTTGCAAAAGACAGCAAACCTGACAAAAAGTTGGTGAGAACATTGGTCACTCCCCTTGATGACAGTCCTGGAGTCAGGAGTTTAGCAGGTCAGAGGTCAGAATGAAATCTCTACCAGGGCTTGGTCTCCACACCCCTATACCCCTGGTTTTCAATCATGTACCACAAGGCTAGGTATTTTTGTTCCCTAATCTTTTGGTCAGGGTGGGGGACCCTCCACTCCTTCTCCATGGTTGCTAGCAGCTTTTTCACAGCTCCCTTGGAAAATATTCAGTCACACGGTGAATCAAGCAGGTTTTTTTCTTCTCTGGCTGTCTTGGATTCTACAGTGGGAAAGGAGATAGATTTTTTTTTCAGGAAGAAAATAGCATAGCAAGAAAATGGCTGGTAATATATGTCATCCTCTCTATGGCTCCTGCTTCTGGGTTTCTCTGTTTTACTGGAATTCATATGTTTATGCCCTGTCTGCACTGTTTTAATAGATTCTTGTGTTAGCTCTTTGTTGTGTCTACACTAACACAGAGTCTACAGTAAGAGCTGTTCAAAGTGCAGCATAGATAAGGAAATCAATGCTACTTTTTTTGATGTCTTATCCCAACAATTTCCATTAAGAAAAGAAAAGTTTAAATAATATTTAGTCATTAGAAAGAGAGGGCCAGGGGCTGAAGAGATGGCTCAATGGTTAAGAGCACTGGCTGCTCTTTTAGAGGACTGGGGTCCAATTCCCAGAGCCCACATGGCAGTTCACAATTGTCTGTAATTCCAGTCCTAAGGGATCCAACACCCTCACACCAATGCACATAAAATGAAATAAAAAGAGAGAACTAAAGGTGTTATTTAATAATTATGAGTGAGGAGCAACAGTATTTGAGAATCTGAATATGACGTGGTAAGTTGTGTCAGCAGTGAAAGCACAGGTTAGCTGTTCAGTCCTGGTCCATAGAAGGAGTGACCTCCTCCTAGATTATTGGGCATTAATCTAGTCACTAGATTTTATAGGCAAGTAAGGTAGATGCCTAATATGTTTTCATGTTGGGTACATCCGGTGGGATGAAACATTTTTAATGAATCGTAAAACTGAAAAGGAATTTGTGCTTTTAAGGAATATGGCTTTCATATTTTTTATTAAAAACAATAATCTTGTTCAGTGCAACATGCCTAGATTTAAGAAAAATTGCTCTCTGAAATCAAGAAACATCTGGATTACATATGCTTGATATAAGCTCAATAAAATATAGAAATCTTAACAGTGTGCCTTTATGCTAACGAAGAAGCTTGCAAAATGGCATGGACTATTTGGTCAAGGAGTGTCTCGGAAGGTCATGACAGCCCTGCACCCACCTTTTGAAGACACAAAGATGCCATTTCAGTAACACACACTTGCTTTAGAAGATTTAAAATGGGCTAGTGAATACTTTACTTGCAGAAAATAAAAATGATGCTAATGACACAGATACAATGTGTGTAACTGGATAGTGACATGGTGGCACACATGACCACATACACACATAGACAGCATTAGCAGAAATTTTGACCTGAGATGGGGAGGGAGTCATGATGTTTACACGCTTTACCAACCGCATTTTTCACTTCTATAGATACTAGATTGCGCTCTATCATAGAAAATGTTAGATATTTGCAAAAAAATTTTAAAACTTTAAGGTTATCATTTCTCCATAAATCACCCACACTAAAAATATGCGTAAACTAATAGAAGGCGACTCTTTTTGGTATGTAAATCTCATCTATAGAACTAAAGCCTACAATTTATGCTTTCCGTTTATCCAGGGTAGCAAAGAAGCAAACATGACCAGTTCCAGGGAGAAAAAAAAATCCAGGCAGAAGCTGCTTCCTTCCTTTTGAAAATAGTCTGTTCTCTTTTTCCAAGCAACTAACTCATGTTTTCCAGCCTGGTGTTGGTAAGTGGGAAAACTACACAAGAGGCCACTGTACCTTCTTATCCAATCCACATGCCAAATGCTGTTTCTGTGTATTAGTTTCTCCTGTAGAACTTGTCTCAAAAGAGAAAGTGTTAGTAAAGTTATTAGGGATACAGACCAGACCATGAAGCACTCAAGAGATAACTTAGTGTTTACAATCCCTCCCCCCCCAATAAGGTTTCTTGGTATAGCCCTGGCTATCCTGGGACTGTAGACCAGGCTGGCCTTGAACTCACAAAGATCCACCTGCTTCTTCCTCTTGAGTGCTGGGATTAAAGGCGTGTGCCACTATTACTTGGCACAGTATTTTGATTTTTATTGTTTCTTTTCTTTAGACACTGTTCAAGTAGCCTGGATCTGATCTCCAATTAATGACCATTTTGTTTCCACCTTCCAAATGCCGGGATTTATTCTGATCATGTTAGATGGTTTTGCCCTTAGAATCCTACCAATTGTCTAACTTCACTCCCAAATATTTTGACTAAATTGGTTTAATTTCATGAGGTTCGGATATCAACGTTTAAAAACACATTTTGTGGGGGAGGGTGAAGAGAGATGGCTCAGTGGTTAAGAGCACTGGCTGCTCTTCCAGAGGACCACGGTTCTAGTCCCAGCACCCATATGGCAGATCACAACTGTCTGTAACTCCAGTTCCAGGGGTTCTGACACTCTTACACAGACGTACATGCAGGCAAAATGCCAATGTGCATAAAATAAAAATCAATAGATTCTTTTTCAAACACTACATTTCTGTGGGCTTCTGTTGTGAACCGAGTACTAAGAAGCAATGATCTCTACCTCAGGGCTTTGTATGAGCTCTGGTGAGGTGTATGGACATTATTCCCACCAGACCATGCTGTAGAGACACTCCTACGTGTCTCTCAGAGCAGTTTGTGGCAAGAATTTCATCTCTGCTCTGGTACTGAGCAAGCTAAAGTGCATAGGTATTAACTAGCCTGCTCAGTAAACTCTGCTGGCAAATTGCTGAGTGAGGATTAGCATCCAGAATGGGAGTACACAAAGAAGGCAGAGCATCCGTTGATGAGGAAAGAGGCAGACAGCTTCCTCACATTTTCAACTATTGATAGTCGTAGCAGAGTTTGGATGCATCTTATTTTGTTTTATTTTACTTTTATCAATTTTTTATTAAATTTTCTCCTTTAATTAATTAATTAATTAATTAATTTATACATTCACTTTACATCCCGATCGTATACCTTCCCACCCCTTTTTATTATTTTTTTAAAGCTTGGATCGTAAATGTCAAACGCCCATATGCTAAAATCATAATCATTAGGCTATGTTGCTAGTAGGAAGGGTTTGAATCTTTAAATGGTGAGTCCTATAGGAAGAAAGTAAGGTTCCTGGAGTAGTGAGAGCTTGGTTAGTGAGCCTTGTGTCTTCTTTCTCTCTCTTTCTTTGCTTTTCAGCTGCCATACACTTTGCTCATCCATACACTTTCCACCATAGGGTGCTGCATGGACTGATCTCTTTGAGACTGTGAGCCAAACTAAATGTCCCTTCTTTATAAATTGTTTCTTCAGGGTATTTCATCACAGTAATGGAGAGTTGACTGTGACAATCTTGTCACTCACCATAGAGAGAAACAGGTGCAACTGAACGTCAAGAAATTGCTACTGTGAGAGGGAAAGTATTTGTCTTTGCTCTATCCCTGGGTCAAAGAAAGTCCTTGAAAGCTTTTGAAGCAGCTGCAGTTTACTATCCAAATGCAAAATTAAGTGTTTGCCAGAACGCACAGAAGTGACAGTTTGTCCAATTCATGATTTGTAAATACTTCCAAGTGCATCTATGAAAACAACTGGACATAGATTTCATTAACCTGTTTCAGAAATGTTAGATGCTTTTGCAAAGCACACAAGTAGAAGGTGGATATTCTCAACATTTTAAGTATTTTTTTAATCATTTCACATGTGTTTGAATAGTGAAGCAATTTTCTTCACATTATCATTTAATTAGAAATATTTTTGAAAGCAGAATTTCCCAGTTTACACTACTTTTCTAGTGTATTCTTGTTTTTGAAAGTGAAGTGTCAATTTGAGAAATTAAAAACTGTGAATGGGTTCCAGAAAAACGTTATGCAAGCTGCTAAGGGAAGGAAGCAATTAAACAGTCCTACCCAGTTGCAACACCTTGAACCACAACAATTACCAACATGGCAAGATATGCACAAAGGTGCAATAAGAGGCACTCACATGCCAGTGGGAACAAACAGCTGTCTAATTGGCTTTAAGGCCCACTCAGCGGTCGAGAAGCTATGCCTGGTACTGGAAACCTAGCCAATGTCTCTGGGCTAATAAGGTGTTCAGCCACAGAAAGGAATCTTCTACCACCACTTCGCCAGGGCAGCAGAATTGTTTTCTAGTTCTGAATCTTATCGTCATACTCACAGATAACTAAAGCAAACACCTCTCATCAAAGAAGTCTTTCTATAGCAAATGGAGACCATCACAGGAAACCACACATAGACACAGTGCAGAGATGAACAGATTATGGCTAGCCCGGCCTCGGAAGATACAACTACATCGCCGTTCCTGCATCTATGGCTCAGGGAACATCACAGAAAGATTGTAAGAGAATGCCAGGGGGTCTGCTGTGGGGATGTCTCTCCTAGAAATGGCTGCATAAACACTGGCAGAACAATGGTGATATCAATGGGCATTTTAACATGGAACAAAAAAAATATCATGGGCTCCCACCCCTAGAAAAAGACTGTAGGCTGGGAGAAGGAAAATTATCCTCTCCCAGGGATGAGTACCAGCAAATTGTGTAATGTAAAGTGGCAAGCCTTGAAACCATATAAAAACAAGAAACAAATTGGTACAGCAGGTTGTATTTATATATGTACACACACACACACACACACACACACACACACACACACATTTATTTAACAGTAATAGTGAAAGAAAAAGAGAAGGTTATCAACTAACCAGGGACAAGAGGGACTTGCTGAGACTGAAGCATCGACCAAGGACCATGCATAAACTGGGCATAGGCATCCTACAAAGATGTAGTGGATGGGTATCTTGGACCTTATGTGGGTTCTCCAGTAAGGGATGTGGGGACTGTATTGGACACAGATTCACTTGCCAACTTCTTGATCACTTCCTCCTGGCGGGACTGCCTTGTACTGATGTGGACATGTTCAGTACTAATGAAACTTGATGAACTGGGCTGGATGGGAAAGGGGTCTCCCTTTCTGAGGAAAAGGGGAGGGGGAAGATTGGGACTGGGAAGGAAAGTGGGATGGGGCTATAAAAAGGATGTAAGGTGAATAAAAAATTAATAAAAAAAGAGGGCACTATCAACTTGAGAATGAGTGGCTGTGGAAGGTTCAGTGGAGGGTAGCTGGGAGGGGCTGGAAAGAAGAGAGGAATGGGGAAAGTGATACATGATTTGGTTCTATTGCAATTAAAAACATTATAAACAAATCTTTTTTTCTTTTCTTTCTTTTTTAATTTAAAATTTAAATTTTTAAAATTTATTACAATTTATTCACTTTGTATCCCAGCTGTAGCCCTCTCCTTCATCCCTTCCCTCCCTCCCTCTCTCGTCTTCTCCCATGCCCCTCTCCAAGTTCACTGATAGGGGAGGACCTCCTCCTTTTCCATCTGACCCTAGGCTATCAGGTCTCATCAGGACTGTCTTCCATAGTCTTCCTCTGAGGCCTGGTAAGCCACCCCCCCAGGGGGAGGTGATCAAAAAGCCAGCCACTGAGTTAAAAAAAAAAACAAAACAAAAACAAAACATAAATCTTAAAAACAAAACAAAACTCATGGACAAAGCTGAAACTCATTCTCATTTTTAAGATAAGGTTATTTAGAGGATAAGTATGTTTTCCCACTCTTTCCTTCTTCCTTTCTAGTCATATAACATTAAGATAACCTAAACACTCCTAAAGTTCTCAGGATAGAGCTCAGGAGAGGCTGCGTAGGCAAGTATCTTTATCTCCAGGACCATGATGTCAGTGGAAAAATAATGTGAAACATACTGAGGTCATATGCAAAGGACAGAGTGCAAGAAGGGAAAGTAATGCTAATAATTTGCTCACATGTCAAAAGCAATATCGTGTCAGCATGTAATCTTTGAAAAATAAGGATATAACCCTATGCTTTTTTAGCTTGTGCCTTGTATTTTGGTATTCGTATTATTTTATAATATTTCAATTCAGTCTAGCTGTATACCGATTTCTTGGTGTTCATATAGTACGTCACTATCATGTTGGTTAGTGAGAATTTGTAGCACTCTTGATAAATAGAAACCTCAGAGGCCAGTGGAGAGGAAGTTCAAGCTGGCCTTTTGTCCAAGGTCTACCGTCAAGGCCTGTTTGCTGGCTTGCTGTGTGTGGCTTGGACAAGATGCTAAACTTAGTGATGTGGATCCATGGTATGTGATACATCGTTCCCGGATGTAGTGACAGCTAAGAGGCCCCGGTGAGGGATCTTTTTCATGCATCAGTAGAAAAATGATGTGTCACTTTCCAACCTGAGCAAAAGCCTCTATACTTTCTACCACCACCTGAGGACAGAGAGCCTCGTCTATACAATGAAAGAAAACACAATCCTTTGCAGTTATGGACAGTGCTACTAGATCTGTGGAGACTGTTATTGGAGGGAAGAAAACCATGTTAAACAATTAGGATAGGGAAAGGTACTCCAAAAAGAGAGCTAGTGACACCAAACAGAAGAGGAATGAAAGACAAAAGATCGCAGGGGGCTGCAATCAGGAAGTAAAGTGAATAAATAAATCAATTAAGAAAAAGAACTAAGGGATGAACCAAAAGGGAAATAAATTCCGCTTTTGTTTTATTTTTAATAAACCATCTGTGAAGAAATATTCTCAAACAAATTCTTTTATCACATAAACCAAAACAAAAAAAAAAGGAAGACAAAAGATAATGATGTACTTGTAAGAAGATTTACTGAGCTTCTGAAAAGAGCCTTTCAAGATGGTTATTGTGGGCTACTATAGCCAAGTACTATAGCTTATATATCCTGAACAGAAGACTTTCACTGCTTATACAGTGGAAGCTGGGAAGTCCACAATGAAGGTGGTGGAAGACTTGGCTCTTGGTGCGTCTGCCTTCCAGGTGTGAAGATGGGTGCTGTATTCTCAAAGACGGGGGATGGGAAGCTTTGGTGTCTTTTTTTCTTATAAGCACACGAACCCCATCATGGAAACACTGTCCTCAGGACCTCATCTAAACTCAGTTGCCTCTGATAGGCCAAGATGTCTGCAGATGACCTGTAGCTAACCTAACAATGCCAGGAGACTTGGCAGTGAATCAGCGAGATTTGGGGTCAGTATTTAGGGAGCATCTCCAAAGCAAGAATATGGTGGACACAAATTATTCAACAAATAAATGAGGAGACATTCCTTTGGGTTGAAGAAAAGTTTGATACTTTTTTTTTTTACACTGAAACTGTTCATTCATTTGTAAAGAGTATTAATGAAATAAAACAAATGAACTTACAGCTAAGTGTATCCTGGTGATATAGAGATGAGCATCAGTATAATACAAAAAAATTATCAAATCATATACAGGAGAAAGGATGGTTTTCGAAGATAAGGAAAGCCGAGAAACAGACTGCTAATCAGGTATTCTTTTCTTATCCAGCATCTTATTTATCTGTAGAGTAGGAGATTGCCTGCTTTGGGGGACTAGATCACTCATTCCCCTATCTGGAGAGACTGAGGAAAGCTTTTAGTTTTTTTTGGACAATGGTATCAGGTCACCTACCTTAAGAGATAGAAGTCAGAGAAGATAGGGAAACAACTCAGAATTAATCCTTAGTAGGTGGTTAAAATCAAATGGGAATTTACTACGTAAAAAATCAGGCAACTAGCCTAATGTTAAAAATGGAAGATGACTTATGGAAATTCTATGGCTCCATCTCAGTGAAAAAAAAAATGAGGGGCACTGGACAACAGAAAAATTTTAAGTTCTTTCAATGGCAGATAAAAGGAAACAGTGACCAGGGAAGAGCGTTGGAGGGAGGTACAGCAATTACTTAATGTGAATATGCCAACAAAATATAGAGTTACTTATTATATAGAGTTACTTATTATTTTTATTTATGTATATGTTTGTGTCTCTCTCTCTGTCTGTTTGCCATGTGTGTATGGTACCTGTTGAGGTCAGAAGAGAGTGTTGGATCCCTTTCATATGGAGTTACATGGTTGTGAGTAGATCGGTGTGGGCGCTAGGAACCCAACTCAGGTCCTCTACAAGAGCTGAGCCATCTCTCTAGACAGTAGCTGATACATTGTAAATGATCATTATTGGAGCTGAGCCTATCATCAGTAGTGACATCTATGAAGACAACTGTATTCCCAAATGACCATGGGAGGAAGGAAAAGGGAACTTTGAAG
The DNA here is from genome assembly GCF_030254825.1 of Meriones unguiculatus. Taxonomy (NCBI): domain Eukaryota; kingdom Metazoa; phylum Chordata; class Mammalia; order Rodentia; family Muridae; genus Meriones; species Meriones unguiculatus. The sequence goes on from NC_083365.1 coordinate 26,127,705, forward strand.
AGAAACAAATATAAGTCATAAAAATTTAAGGAGATAGAAAAGAAACTGATGAATTATAATAAATAGTAACAATGAGGTAAAATTAAGTAATTAATTCAGGAAATAATAAAGCACATGAGCAAATGCCTGGCCATATGCCAAGTACTGGTTAAAAACAAACAAAACTGGAAACCTTTCTTGCTCAGTACTTTTGATTGTCTGGCCCAGGACACAACTTAAAACTTTAAAATTAGAAATGATAAAAATTAGAGGTTGTTTTTTTTTTTTTTCTTTCAACTATGGAAAATAACATTTATATTCTTTCTAAGGAAATGATGTAATAATTTATTTTCTGTATGTTTAGCTATTAAATCAGATTTTAAGAAATTAATAAAAATATTGCTCAAAATTTGTGTTGCATAGATACTCAAAATATAGTTTCCTTAAAGTCTTACAAAAAATATTTGCTCTATTCAATTCATATAGGGAATTGATTTCCAAGTTTCTTTCTTCATCATCTTGGCAGAGTTCTTCTTAGCTAAAAAGCTTAAAATTATCATGCAGAATTATAGCTTTTATCATGGCATGGTATTTTCAATGTTTGTTTTTGTTGATTCTCCTCCCTGTGTCTTCTTCACTATGCCCCTGGCTCCACTCATGCTGGACTCCTTCTGTCTCTGTGTCACAGGATCCTATTGACACTCCTCTTTCTCAATGCCACTTTCCTCTTTTCTTGGTCTCCTTTCTAGCTTCATAGCCTATATTCATCTATGTCCGTGTCGTTCACATGCATTATTTTATTTTTCCTTGCATCTATTTATTTATTTATTGGTTTAGTATTTCTGCAGCCTAGTCCTAGCCCCCTTCCTCGTCTCATCCAAGACTGGCCTTCACCCCCCTCCCTCCAGTGTCTCCTCTTTTTTTTTTTCAGAGAAGGAAAGGCTCCAAAAGGTACCACCCCAACCTGGCACCTCAAGACACAGCAGGGCTAAGTGTGTCCTCTCCCACTGAGGCCTGACTAGGCAGCCCAGCTAAAGAAAGGGACCCAGTGTCAGGAAACAGAGTCAGAGACAGCTCCTACACACATTTTTAGGGGACCCACATATTGACTAGGCTGCCCATATGTGTAGGGGTCTAGGTCCAGTCTAGGTCCTGGTTGGTGGTTCAGTTTCTGTGAGCTCACCATACTCATATCTGTAAACATTATAAGTGAAGTGTTACCTGTGAGAAAGAATGAAGGCTATCTATCTTTCTGAGTATTGGCTACCTTCCTTAATATAATATTTTTCACATTCATTCACATTTTTTTCTAATAATTTCATCTTTTCATTTTCTTTACAGTTGAATAAAATTCCATTGTGTATATTCATTTTCCATCTACCTGTTTATGGCCTTCTAGACTGATTCCATTTCCTTGCTCTTATGAATGAGGTAGTAGAAAACATGCATGTGCAAATATCTCCATGGTAGGATACAGAATCCTTTGGGTATATGTCTGGGAACAGTATATATGGGTCACAGAGTAGTTGTATTTTAATTGTTTGAGGAGCCTCCATCTCATTTCTGCAATAGCCTTACTAGTTCATAGGCTCACCAACAGTGAGCAAGGTTCCTCTTTCCTCACTTCCTTGACATTTGTTGCTGCTTATTTTCTTTTTTTTTAAATTTTCTTTTTTTGTATTAATTACAGTTTATTCACTTTGTATCCCAGCTGAAGCCTCCTCCTTCATTCTCTCCCAATCCCACCCTTCCTCTGTCATCTCCACCCATGCCCCTCTCCAAGTCCACTGATAGGGGAGGTTCTCCTCTCCTTCCATCTGATCCTAACTTATCAAGTCTCCTCAGGACTGGCTGCATTGTCTTCCTCTGTGGACTGGCAAGGCTGCTCGCCCGTCAGGGGGAGGTGGTCAAAGAGCCAGCCACTGAGTTCATGTCAGAGACAGTCCCTGTTCCCATTACTAGGTAACACACTTGGATATTGAGCTGCCATGGGCTACCTCTGAGCAGGGGTTCTAGGTTTTATCCATGAATGGTCCTTGTTTGGATTATCAGTCTCAGGAAAGACCCCTGTGCCCAGATATTTTGGTTCTGTTGCTCTCCCTGTGGAGCTTAACGACATTCATTCTGACAGGAGTGAGATGGAGTCTTGGTGTAGTTTGAATTTGCACTTCACTGATGGCTAAGAATAGTGAACACTCTAAAATGTCCTCATTGGCCATTGGTATTTCTTCTTTCGAAGTGCTGCCCTTGTTTATATTTTTAACACGCTCAATGGTTCATTAGATACTCTATTAGAAAATTATTTACTTTTTTCTTCTACTAAATGAAGTGGGAAACATGAAGGAGGAGGAAATTTATTTTTCTTTAAAAATGCAGCCATTGAATACATTATATTTAAGATTTTACTTAAATTAGTGGGAGTAGTGGTGCATGCCCATAATCCTAGCACTCAGGAGGCCCAGGCAGGTAGATCTCTGTAAATTCAAGTTCAGCCTGGTCTACAAAGTGAGTTCCAGGACAACCAGGGCTATGTAGAGAGACCTTGTCTAAAAAACACCAACCCAAAACAAACAAATAAATAAAATAAGGTTTAAAATTCAGTTTTCACTTCAGAATTGTATGTCTTCCTCTACATTCACGTATTTTAATATGTATGTAGGTAGGTATGTATTTTTGCATGTGAGTGCATTATAGAGGTAAGAGGACAACATGTAAGAGGTATCTCTTTCCTTTGACCCTGAGAATTTCCTTTGACCCTGAGAATTTCTTTTGACCCTGTCCTAAGAATTAATCTCAGGGCATTAGTCTTGGTAGCAAGTACCTTTATCTCTGAGCCTTTTCACTGGCTTTAGCTACTTTTCCAAAGTTTACAAAGAGTTTATTGTACAAGAAGAAATGACCACTGACCACTGGTAAATTTCAACCAAATTCATTTAAGTATATGGGTTAGAGCTCACATTTTTACAAGTCTAAATTGGACTTATCTCTTTAGTGCATTTGTGTCACTATCTTCAGATCAACCTTTTTTGCTTCGTCTCCTCCCTTTTTTTTTCTCAAATCCTAAAGAGAAGTTCCTGACAACTGATGCTGGGGTTTATAAATTGCTCATGAGGAAGCAACCTCACATACAAGTGAAGCAAACCTACCTTCTTTCCAGTAGCTCAAAAACCATTGTTCCTGGGGTTTCCAAAATTCCTTTTTTTTTTTCTATAATAATAAAGGTCCAAATCATTTCTTGTATTCCCACATCTTTCTGATTTCCAGAAACACAACACCTGAGTCTTTGATTTTTCTTCCCTTGCTGGTTGCCATAGAAAGACTTACACAGCTCAATAACATGAAAGGCTCAGCGCTGTGTGGCTCGCACTACTGGCTGAAGGGATTTTGAGATGGGCTAATGGTTATGATTGTTTTCTCATATTGATTTTTTAGATGATTATATTTTATTTATGGGGGAGGGCACTTGCCCTTGCATCTGAACTGTCTTGAAAAGTGAACTAGGAAGGCTTCTTTCTTACAGAGGGGAAATTTTTGTGTGAATTTGTAATGCTTTGCAGGCAATAAAAATCAGGGCTGATGCTGTTGGTGCTGCTAAGTACCCATTTTTGCTCTAAGACAAAGTTTTGTTTTAGAGAGCATCATCTAGACTCTGTGGTTTGATTAATTCAAATAATTTGTTTTTTATTTTTTATATTTTTTCAGAGCTGTCTTGGACTGTTCTCTCCTGACGCCATAGTGTCCATAGTGAAAGGCATCTGGTACAGAGACAGGGCGCATCTTCAGGTCTCCTCCCTTCTCACACATACTTGTAAAGGTACCTCCTGATCAATGGTCTTGGAGGCTTCACCTTGCTGACCCTATCTTCTCTCAGTCACCTCCGAAGTCCCCGCCCCTAATTCCCCTCATAGTGGGGTTCAACTTGAATGTGAGTTTTGGCAGGAACAAAACAAATTCCAACCATAGCAGTGGTTAGTAAAGGAAGAACAAGGAGAGGATCCTCTTTAGCTTCAGTGCAAGGAAGATGAGAGGAGCTGCTCATTTCAGTTAGAGTGGTGGTGAGCTTGGAAAAGTGCTGAATTTGGGCGGGTAGGAGAGCTATTAGCTCCTTGTGGCTTCTATTCTGAGATCACTCCCAGCCTTCCCAAGGTTGCAGCTGAGGCCCCTCCCACTGAAACGGGGGTGGCTGGAGTTTTGGAATCCTGAGAAGAATGCATTTCTCTCTTTGCAAGGCTGGCTTGAATTCCTTGGATCTATTTCAAGCAGAGCAGATGACTAATCACCCCCTTCTGCTAGCTGATAATGGGTTGTCTATAAAACCTTGTTTTTGTATGGTTACCTTATTGTGAAGTTCACGTCTTTTGAGGAACATTCACATCTGAAAGGCAAGGAAAATGTCCACTCCAGGGTGCAGTAAAGCTGACAGGGAGGAAAAAAAAAAAACCCACACTAAATAATTTGGCTCTGTTGTGTTTTAGTTTCCTGAGAAAAAGTGGCCTTGACCCCCATGCATTACTGCTTTTGAGATTGCAGCAGCAGATGGTTGAAATGACAGTTGGCGGAGACAACCGAAGGTGTTTAGAACATTGAGAGGCTGTTCAGGTGACTTTAAAAAACAAAGGAGTTAGAAGTGATAAAAAGTGGAGACTGGTGGTAGAGGTGGTAATAAAGCCACCAGCTATTGGAGACAACCCGCCTGCCCCCCCCAATTTTATTGCATCTGATTGCAAATTAAAATGGGAAAAAAATTAACCCCAGGCAGAAAATAATATTCAGTCTCTGTTTCAGTAGCTTTCAAAAAGGAAAAAAAAAGTCCGATTTTTAGATTTGATTTTTTTTTTCTATTGCCTGCTGGTTGCTATACAAAGAGATATAGCTCAATAAAATGAAAGATCCACAGTTCTGTGTTTCATAGCCAGGGCCTGGAGGGATTCCGAGCAGGTTAATGGATATGATGGTTTTCCCTTCATTGATTTTTAAGATGATTATATTTTATTTATAGGCAAGAAAATAATAGTTAATCTTAGATTTATTGAAAACTTATTGCAAGGCTGCACGAATTGATAACAATAACAGTACATTTAGGGGCAACAAAACCAGACTTGTCTTTAATCCCTTAAGTGCTGATGTGCTGGGAACCTATTGACTTGAAATTAAATGTGTTCTAACCCACGCCTGAATCCAGGTGGGGAAGAGTTATATTCTTCTGACTGCTTTGAAAGATTTCATTACCCACAAATCTCTGATCTACCTGAGGTGTTCCTTTTGTAAAAAGTACGTGGAAAAAAAAAAAAGCTAAGAGCTGAGAGTGCAGGGTATCAGCATGCTGTTCTCCTGAGGCCTGAGAACTGATTTCCAAGTCATCTGTCAGCTAATAAGCCAACTGGTCAACCATAATTGTATCTAGAGGTTTGAATCTAAAACCAGAATATCTGAGTTCCAAAATGTAGAAAAAGAAAGTGCACGTATTAACTCAGCAATCCATTGCCTTAAAACAATCGTAACTCATTTTGTGCTCTAAATGAGTTGAGAGAGCTTTTGTGTTTGAACCAAATTGATTCTCATCAGCTAAGCACGGGCAGTGGGTTTGCACAAAGGGCTGGAATGGGGGTCTTTGTCTTTTGAAAGATGGAAGGATTGTCAATAAAGTTATTCCTCATCTGTGACTCAGAAAGGTCAGCTAGAGGCCCAAGCCATGCAATGCTGACGTTGGTGACAAAAACACAGTCCTCAACAATGAAAGAAGTTTTCCAGATGTTTAAATACCCAAAAGAGGAGTATTTCTGTACTAAAAATATCAGTTAGGACTAGGCAACTTTGATAATAGTAGCCACCAACTCTTTAAAGTGTTTTGATTTTTAATTTCATTAAAAGTGTTCCGTTTACTTATGCTGTAGGCAATAGAGAGAATTTCCACTGACCTTTACCTGTAAGGCAAAGGTTCATTTTCAAATTATAATGACCTGAATAGGAAGTTGCTTTTTGAGTAAGTGAAGCAACAGTATATAAAAATAACTTCTGGTCACAAGAGTATATTCAAATAATGCCAGCAGGGACAAAACAATATTCTGAAGTTGATGCCAAAGGTCTTTGAGACATAAGTTAATGAAATTTTGAAAAACTTAATTTTTTAAACACTTACTTATTTCACGTACATTTGTGTGTATGTGCGTAGGCTTCCATGTGAAATGGCATGGCTCATGGAGCTCAGAGGACGATGTGCCCAAGCCAGTTTCTCTGTATGCTATGGGATTATGGGGAAGAAATTCAGGTATTTAGACTTGAGGGTGAGCACCCTTATTTGCTGAGCCTCATCACCAGGCTCTGATTTATTTTTCTTTTTTTAAATTAGCTTTTCAAAAACATGTATTTGAGGGTTGTGCCGGTTGATTTTGTTAACTTGACACGAAGAGGAAATCTTAACCGAGAAATGCCTCCATAAGACTGGCCTGTGGGCAGATCTGTGGGCATTTTCTTGATCAATGATTGATATGGAGGTGCCCCACTCACTGTGGAGGAGCCATTCTTGGGCAGGCTGTCCTGGGTTATATAAAAAGCAGCCTGAGCAGGCCAGGAGGAGCAAGCCAGTAAGCAACCCTCCTCCATGGTCTCTGCTTCATTTAGACCTTGCTTCTAGGTTCCTGCCATGAGTTCCTGCCCCCACTTCCCTTCAGGATGAACTGCGGTAGGAACATACAACTTGAAATAAAATCTCTCTTTCCCAAGTTGCTTTTCGTTGTGATGTTTTACCACAACAATAGAAACCCTAACTGAGGCAGATGTTTTATCTGCCTGTGTGAGTATGCACACGGGGAGGCAAAATGCAACATTAGGAGAATTTTGCATTGACCCAGAATAACAGGTTCTTGACGTGTGTGCATGAAGATAAGGACTCCTGGAAAGATTGCCTTACAGCCTGCTCTAAGAGGACTTGTTTGGGGTTTGGAAATGTTTATTCTTGCCTTCAAATAAATGCTGCTTCTAGGGAAGAACTGGACTTGATAATCTGTGTAGCACCGAATAGAACTCTTTACTTTTAGAGCCTTTAGTTAATATTTAGCTGATGGTGGCAAATTGTTTCCTTTGTTTTACTGTTTACTGAACTCAAGAAGAAAACACGAGGTTATTTACTGCCTATGTCAAATGTACAAATAACCTATTTGGAAGGCAATAAGAGATTACGCAAATAAAATAAGAATGCTATTTTAAAATGTAATATTCTGAAACATACCTGATTACATACTTATGATGTTGGATAGATTGAACCAATAAAATTCAAGAAGCATTTTATTTGTACCGTGTATGTGTGCAGCAAACCCTAAGCGATCATTTTAAGAGGCATGTGGTGTACAGCCAGTTTCACTGTTATCTCTGGGTTTCTTCCACAGAGATATAGCAATAAAAATAGACACTCCTACTCAGATTTGTATTCATAATTCCACAATGTTTGTGCATTTGAGGGAATTTATTGCTTGCCTCAGAAAAACCCATCTGATTTCTCTGGCCCCTCTCCTTTGCAACATAGTCTTACTGTATAGCCTTGGTTGGGGTGGAATTTTCTAGGTAGATCTAGAAAATAGAGGTCCACCTGCTTCTGCCTCCTGAGTGCTGGAATTAAAGGTGTATGTCACTATACCTGGCGGATCTGTCTTTTTAATTAAAAATATTACAGAGATAGGTTTTTTTGTGGTGTCTGTTAACATCTTCTGTGGAGACTTGTATTTTTTTCCCCTTTTTTCCTAGCTTACCTTTTTCTTTAGCAGGCCTGGCAGGGAACTTCAGTGATAGATAATCCTTCCCATTTTATTTTCCTTATACTCTCTATCCTTGTAAGAAATATGAAGGAAGCTTTAAGCCAGCAGCTTAATTATTTCTCCCGTTCTTTCCTCTTTGACGTCTCCTGTACTTTACCCTTCAAAGTCATCATTGAGTGTGCATGCTTGGAGGTCTAAGAAAATCTAAGAAGTGGGTCCTCTAATTTCACCTTCCTTGAGACAAAATCTTGTGTGCTCCACATACCAGGTTAAGTGGCCCTGGGCTTAGGCTGGTCCTGTATCTACCTCTGTCTTCCCATTGAGGTTGCTAGGATTACAGACACATTCCCTGCACCTGGACTTCAGTGTGGGTTCTGAGCACTTGAACTCAGCTCATCAGGTTTATAAGGTAAGCATTTACCCACTGAGACATCTAGGCAACCCTAAAGCTGTCCTTTTTTTTTTGAGTTATTTATCTTGTTATTTGTGAGCTGTGGCTGGGGCATAATCCAAGCTTCTTTTTAAATTTTTTTATTTTTGTTTTGTGTTTGTTTGTTTTCTAGACAGTATTTTATTGTAGCCTTCTCTGTAGCCTGGACTCACTTTGTAGAGCAGGCTGGCCTCAAACTTACAGAGATCTGTCTGCCTCTGTCTCCCTGGGTGCTGGGGGTACAGGCCTGAGTCCCAAGTTCCTAGCTGATGAACTCTGGGGCCAGTTTTACTCTGCATGAACTAGAGATCTCTCTCTCTCTGTTCAATAGTAAAATGAATTTTACCCTATTTATGTTAATTCTCTGGATTCAGTATTCAATATTCTCTGGCTTTGTGGAGGTAAAAATATGTGGCTCTGTTAAGAGAGTAGTGTCTTGTGGTCTTTCCCTCCCAGAACTATGTTCACCCTTTTTCAGTCTTGTTCTTTGGCCCTGTGATTCCTCATTTCCAGTGACTCTGACTAAGTCCCTTGTTTTTCTGAATACACAGTGGCCTTTCCTTCTCTCACATCATGTGTCAATGTGACAATAATATTCTTAACTATGATTCTACCGGGTTTAAGATCTTTATTTGTGAACCATGATAATTTTGATGCTTGCTCTGATGGTCAGTGCTGTCATCTGGCAGAATCCAGAATCAGCTGGGAGATAGGCCTTGTGGATGCCTGGGGAGGGGAGATTATTTTGATTATGTTGGTTGTTGTAAGAAGTCATGGCCATCTTTTCTTAATTACATCTATCTATCTATCTATCTATCTATCTATCTACCTACCTATCAATCATCTATTTATCTATCAATCTATCTATCATTTATATCTATCATCTATGTACCTATTTAGGGAAAGAGAAGAGAGAGAGAGAGAGAGAGAGCATACTTGTGTCCATGCATGTCACAGTACACATGGAAGTTAAAAGCCAATTTTCAGTTTTTGCTTCTCTATGTCCGCCATGTGAGTCCTGATGGTTAAACAGAGATCTTTGGTCTTGGTATCTTTACAAGATGAGCTACTTCCATGGCCTGCCACATCTATGTTAATTTTGGATGGGACCACTCCCTGGCAGTTCATCCTGGACAGTACAAAACAAAGAAAGCACATTGAGTGCTCACATGCATTTACTGCTCCCTTGCTTCCAAATAGTGGCTGTGTGAAACGATCGGCTACTTCAGGCTCCTACTGTGTTGACTTTCCTGCCACGATGGAGTGTATTATTGACCTAAAGCAAACCCTTCCCCCTGTAAGTTGCTTCTGTCAGAGAATTTTATTACAGCAACTGCAAAAGAAAATAAGATACTTTTTAAGTTGTAAACAGCATCATAAATGCTATACTCGTGCTTTCATTTAAATCAATCCTCAAATAATAATGTAAGATAGGTATCACTATCTTACTAATTTACAGAAGAAACTCCACTCAGATGTATCAACATGCACACATATGTACAATATGGTTATAATCATGATCATGTATTGAATTCCAGTATGTACTATGAGGTATACTATCGCTCAATTTTATGTTATTATTTATTGGCTTGTTTGAAACTGAATTTAAGGAGTCTTAGCTTAAACAATCTCTAATTTTTAGAGCCTCTGAAAATGAAATTTGTGTTTAAAGAAGAGCGGAATATCTTTGGAAAGTTTTATTTCTCTATTTAAAAATCTATCTATATAAAACATCCATGAAACTCTTGTCCACATTTGGAGAAGTCCTTTCCTGCCTATCTTTGCCTTATTCACTTATCATAATTCCTCATCATTGATCTTTGTTGTATTTGTCCCATTTATATAATTACTTATTTAGTAATTACCATTCTCCGAACAAAAGTAGAAAATACAGTTGATAAACTTTGGCTTTCTTCATTTTGGCTTGTGTTCCCTGGAGTGAAACTACATTTCAAGTGTTCTCTAGTTCTGTGTCATTCTTGTTTTTTTTTTTTTTTTTTTTTTTTTAAAAGCCTTGGCAAGGTTTTGTCTACAATAATAAAGACTCATAAGTTCCTTAATCAAAATAGTTTTATCTTCTTTTCCTAAGTACTACCAGATAGCATACTTTACTTGTCTTTGCGAAGAGTGGCCAGTCAAGCAGGCCTCACAATGGTTGTTTTCACATCAGAACAAGGTTCCTGGAGGCAGGCTGTGTGCCCAAGATATTTGCCACTATAACCTTAGAATCCAAATTTCTTTTTTTTTTTTTTGACTAGACATACATGAAGCACACCTGCAAGAATGAGAGCGAGGAAGGTGAGAGGAAACTAACAGAAAACGCCATAATAGGTTAGTGCAGAAGTTGGAATTGTGGCTCCAGATCCTAGCCAACCAAATGTGAACAAATCGTGATGGTGAACACAGTCTGTCCTGAGGCTCTTGCATTGATAACTATGTTCCATTTGATGAGGTGCCGTGTTTGCTGACTAAACAATGAACCCGCTGAGAAACTCAAGTTACAGTTGTATAAATAAGCACATGATATCTTTCCTTCTTTTTTTTTTGTGACAAGGTACTTAGACATAGAGTCACATTGAGCACCTGAATCTAGCCATCACCTCCTAAAATTGAAGTGGGGTTTTGCCTATTACCCTCGTGAACGTTGTGAGAAGGTGCATGGATTATTACAACACAGTGAAATAATGGTGGGTTTATATTTTTCTGAGTTAGCAAACCCAGGTCAGTGACCTAGCTTGTCCATTAAATCTTACTCTTTTCAGTGCCTACCCTGTTATGTCTCTGTGTCTCTGAAATCTTTGTTCCTTTTAGAACACATGATTTTTTTTCTTATTCTTTTTGCCTTGTCTTAATCCTTTGTTTCCCTCTGTATCTGAATGGATCATTAGGAATTCAAAGGCAAATCACAGAAAAAAAATCTAAAAGAAACACTGGAAAAGCAAGATGGTGCTTGTTTCAAAATGTTGATGCTAAATAATGCTATCTAGAATTAATAAAAAATATAGCACATTAACACGAAAAATAGATTGTGCATGTAAGGAGACAAAAGGTCTTATCACATAAAGGCATTCTTTTCAAAATCTGAGTGTATTAGAAGTTGTGTTTCAGTGATAAGGAAAGCCAATGAGAAGTTATGAGAAGATAGGTGGAAAGAAAGCTGTGGAGGCATAGGAACAGAGGTTGAACATGAAGGGAAGAAGGCCATCAGAGCATTACGTGCAGCGTGCTGGTCCAAGGGGAGGGATGGAGCAACAGGGCTTCAGTGGACCACAGGGAAGCCAAGGCTGGGCATTGCTAAGTAACTGCTTCCTCCCAGGCAGCAGCCCTTGTTTCTGTGGTACATAATGGGACTTTTGAATAAACATTGAACTTGAGAAAGACTTTCTAGAGCTAAAGAACAGCTCTGAAGCACTGGCCTAGTTGACAGTATTGTGCATAGTACTGAGGGTCCCAAGTTCTACAACCTGTCCTAACTCTATTTGAATGCCTTGAGGTAAAACCCTGAAGCCTTCTGTCTTTACGTCCTCATCTGTCAACCCAGGCTAACATGCCTCGGTTCTTGCTTGTCTCTCAAGATAGTTCTGATAAAGAATAATGGGAGGTGATCCTTGGGCTTACAGCTGTGATCAAGAAGTCACCCTGGGTGAAGAAAAGGCCTGGGCTATGATCATGCCAGGGGCAGCTGTTGCCCAGTGTTTCCTTGGGGGCACCTGGGATAACCTGAGAGCTCTGGGAAATTACTTGGATCCAGCTTAGAAATAGGTCTACACTTACCCACTTCTGTGACATGCCCCAGTGAGTCATGGGATGCCATCCCCAGATGCTCTGCGGCTCAGACTGCAAAAACCAGGCGAGGCTAGGTTCCCTTAGGACAATGTAAGCGGCATGGCTTAGAAAATGTCTTGTGTCTGTTGCTTCTCTTCCGTTTTTCTGATTTATCCCTTTAATTAATCCAGTGTTTCTCAAGCTTTTTGGTCCCAGAGACATTTTACACTCTTGAAAATTGCTGAAAACCCATGGAGCTTTGACTTTTGTAGGTTATAGCTATTGATGTTTAACTGTATCAGATATTAAAACTGAGAAATTAAAGATATTTATTCATTAAGTCATTTAAAAATAACACCAACAAGTCTATTGTAGTTAAAATTAGTGTTTCTCAAAACAAAGGATTATGTCCCCAAATGAATGTTTTATAAACCAACAACAAAGAAGGACACTTATGTTTTTATAGTTTGGGAAATCGTTGTAGATTCTTTATGACTGTTTCCCGAGGAGTCTGTTGAGAAAAATGTTTAGGTACCAAGTTTTATCTCAGAACACTTTATAGCATAGGATATATGACTTTCACATTTGGAAAACGGCCTAACACCAAATCTTTACCTGCCATCTCTTTGATGTAGTAATGTGTTATATTTTAAGCTTGATGAAGAAAGCCAGGAAAATTTGACTTTGACGTATTTGTCTCACCAATGACTTTCTATGGAGCATGAACTCTGTCTAGAGTAACCCCAGGCTGAACTGTGCAGTTGATAATACTTTATCACTTTGCTCACCCTATAAAAATAGAAATTTCAACAAATTTCTCACAGTATGATGGAGAAGAGAATAAAGTCCCTCTGTATTTTAAAAACTAAACTAAACTAAAATTTCTATTAAGAAATTTTTACCTTTTCCATGGAATAATTTTGATTGTACTTCAAGAAAAATAGCTACATAGCTTTGAGACAGGTTTCTAAAAATATTAAATGGTTTTTTTTGTAACTATTGGTAGACTATTCTAGAAGTTTATGAGAAAGCTATCAAAATTTAAATCTATGAAAACATTTTTCATGGGAACTGATTTCATTTCTGAAACCAAAGTGATAGAGATGTTAAAGTTGTACATATTTATTATTGTGATTGTCTTAATATAGTATGAGCATAGAAAAATAAACTTTTTGAATAGGAAACAAGAATATATTTATGCTTATCATTTCAGAACACTTACTGTGTTATATATACAATTCAATCATATAAATATATGTATGATATATATATAAATGTGGTGAGAGTTTTTACTTACAATGTATTTCTTTTAAAACCAAAGGCCATCCTACCAAGCTCATGAGTTATGTAGGGATCTGGTTCGTCACTGATGCTTCATATTTTAAAATACAAATAACTGCGTCGTGATATTCTAATATGCTCCCACCAAAGTAATCACTTTTTAATTTATGGTGAACCTAAATTTGAATCATTATTTTTGCCCCTGAACTGTATGCTAGTTATAAATTATTCCAAAGACAGTGTGAAATGTCAACAAATCTTGCACGACAGTGTAGCTCATTTCGTGTCTTAAATCAATAATGTTTTGTGCTGGGAGCTGAGGAATAAGAATATTTAGCTAAACTGACGAATGGGAAGAACACAGATCTTTTGTTTTCTGGTGTGATTGTCTAGAAAATTCCTCATGACCCAGTTTGGGAGGTCTGTGGTGACTGGTTCCTTAAGACAAGACCTCTGATTTGTGATATCCTTCAAAGACTCCCCAGAATGACCTCCTGCCAGGCTTTAAAGGATGTCTACTACCAGAGGGACCCTTCCATTAAATGCAGGGTGCTAAGAGTGGAAGTAATGTGGAAGTGACACTGGATAGATTTTTGGTAGGGAGATCAGTTACTTGCTTTAAGGAAATAATGAGTGAATTGTATAAAGGAAGAGAGGTCCATGGCAGCAGCTGCCACAACCTGATGCTTCCCACTTGTGCATTTTTCTTGTCATCCTGCATCGTGTGCACCTACTCTCCCTGTCCACTTTCTGGTATATTTGTGGAGATGACAGAACTCAAGTATTGGATGCTGCTTGTGGGTCTAGGTCCAAGACCTTGTTGAGACCCTAAATCAAAGATATTATCTATTAAGCCACATTCTTCTTCCCTTGTAAGGTAGAGGAAAGAGTACTTTAAATGTGATGAAGCAAGAGCGCACACTTTAATCAATAGTATACCTTCACCTTACTCTTTTCTTGGTAAAGACTAAGGACTCTTGTCTTTTCTCATAGTCTATGTTTTTGTTCAACCCTTTGTGAATTACTGCTCTAGGAATTCAGCGTGTTTTACCTTGTGCCTGTGATGCCCAAAAGCCAAAACTAGCCTTGAAGAGAATGGTCATTAAAGCTTAGTCTAAAATGGGATGGGTAAAGCGTGGTATTATATGCACTTATCCATACTAACTGTGGAAAAGGAGAAGGCCATCTTGCTGGGAGGAGACGATTCACACCCTTCCCTGGTCATAAAGGCCTCTTTCTCTTCATTCTTACTGTCCTCTCTTTGACCAAAAGATAAATTGGACAAGTGCACAAAGGATGGAACTCAAAGTTTGCTTGAGAAATGCATTAATTTATGTAAATATATGAAACTAGGTGTGGCCTACTTAGCTTCTGGAAATTGGGGTATACAAATATGTTTTAAGAGAGGATAATTTTTTTCTCTTTTGTTAAATTGTTATAGCATAATATCTCTGCCTGCTGTATTAGGGTTTTTTAGGGGAACAAAACCAACAGAATCTCTCTTTCCATATAGAGTCATATAATTCTACATATATTATAATGTAGACTCACATATATAATGTATAACTAAAAAAGATTATTTTTTTGAATTGATTTATACAATTGGACTTAGAAACTCTAAGAATAACTACCTGTACTCTAGAAAATCAAGAGAATCTGTAAGTTGCTCAGGCCAAGAAGCTAAGAACCTAAGAAGAAAGGTGAGGCATATAGTCCTAGCCTGATACTGAGGAACTGGAAGGTTTCTTATTGGGTAATTGCTGGTATGAGTCACTGTTGAATGGCTGAAGAAGTTGGAATCTGACATCTGCAGCATGCATGAGTCAACCTGTTGGTAGGAATGGAGCTTGAAAAAGGAGGGTGATTCCCTCTTCTTCCACTTTGATTCCATCCAGAACCCCAGCCTATTGCATAAGGGCCCACTTTTAGAGGCAGGGGCCTTTCCCCTAAATTACTGTCTCACAGTTAAATCTTACAGCTGAACACTCTCATAGACACACAGATACGTAACTTACCTGCCACACAATTTCTCAACCCACTCAAGTTTGCAATAAACACTAACCCTTGTATTTACTATTAAAAATATATTAAACTGTAACTTTGAGCCCAGAAATTGAATTGAGATGCAGTACTTTATAACTGCTGTTATTTATCAAGATATGCATATTCATTGTCTCTGATAGCCTTTGGCAATAATATGCATAAAACTCCCTTTGTGAATAGAAGGTCTTATGTGGCTCTATTGGGTCATCTTCCAATCTTCAAAGCCAAGAGTCACAGGGCTGGTTAGCTGAATGGTCAAGGCCTTCCTATAACAGGCAGTTTTCCTCCTTAGGAATGAGAGTGCTAATAAGGGTATGTCTGTACAGGTATAACCAGTTATTTGGAAGAATAGACAGGGCTTTCCCAGATAGTTTAAGTACTAGTATTGTTTGCCATCCTTTCTTTTGATGTCACTAACATGAAAACATTATGATTGTTTTCATGAGACAGTGGCAGTCTGGTAACAGGTAGGTGCCCTTTGGGAGAATATTGATTCTCCCGAAAGAGCCATCACCATGGATCCCAGCCAGGATTCTCACATTTTCGAGAGCAGCTCTGCTCAAAGATCCCCTACACAAATGTGTCCTACCTCACTCTTCTGGCATCCTTATGTACAACCATACATCTCTCTTCTAAAAATAGATTCTGAAGATAATGTTGTCAACACAATGCACTCAGATAAATGTAATTTATAAGTGCTTTGGAAAGCACAGTTTTGAGTTAATTTGATTAAAGCAATAAATTATTCTTTTTCTGTCTCCTTGTAGGAATAGACACCTGTAGAGTTAAACTCATGCTAATATGAAGATCTCCCCTCCGAGAGACAGTGCAGCTTACAGAGTGATAGTTAATGTTTTTACGATATTTATTTAACTAAAATGGCTGATTAGACATTAAGCAGAATAGAGGTTAATGATCTTTGTTATTAGTACTATAAAAAATTAAAAAAGAATAAAATAGGGTTAATGATGTATGCCATTATTGTTATTACGGAGATTAAAAACATGCATTTGTGGGGTGCAGTGAAAAAAATGGGCAGCAAGCTGTGAGTAATTAGCAAAATTATATCATCGTCTAACCTTGTAATTAATTGCTTTGTTTGGCTGTAGTACTTCTTGAATGTTGGTCTTCATGCGCTGCATGTAAATGTAAAAATCTGTACATCCTTCTAGATCCAAGCATGGTTTGTTACACCTGCTAACAAACTCACCAGCCAGTACCAAAGAAAACCCGGGAGAAGAGATAAGCCAGCTCCAAAATGTGTAGACTTGATGGAGTCAGAGGAAAGGCTGGAGGAAGCACGGGAGACCTTTAGAGCTCCAGAATGTGTGGACTTGATGGAGTCAGAGGAAAGACTGGAGAAAGCACGGAAGACCTTTAGAGCTTTGGGAGTGATGGAAACATATGTATCAGACAGGAAGACTAAGTCTGGGTATTTTATGAAAGACTCAGCTCACTAGTGTTAAAAGAAGACATCTTGTAGCTCAAAATAAAAGCAGGGAGACTGGATATACTTACCAGAAAGAAATGGTCAAAGGTCATCTTTGCCCAACTCACACCTCATTTAAATATCATATTTTGCCTTATCTAATATACACATATCATGTTTTAGCCAAAAGTAAAATTAATATAACAACAACAAAACAAGATATGTTATGACTTTCCTATGATAGATATATTTTTTTTGTTCTGTGGATTACTTAGTTAAACAAAACAAAACAAAAGTCAAAGTTTGTTTTCTGTTTTCAATTTTATTTTGATTGCCCCATTTAAGAAGCAAAAGAGTAGGGTATTTAGCTAAATCTGAATTTTGGAAAACTGTGAATAATGTTTCCATGCAAAGCTTGGTGCTTATTTACACTTTGAAAGTAGTGTGTTTACTTGAAAATCAGAAGTGATGGGAAATTCAGAGGCACCTTATCTGGTTACCCAACTTATTTTAAAATTTCTAGGCACTGTTGCTCTAGAACTTAAGTATATTCAGACATTAGGTTTGAAATGAAAGATTCCATTGATCCACCAGTCTGTTTCTATGGAATAGGATCCAGGCAGTCCTGATGAGACTTAACAAGCTATGGGCAGATGGCAATAGTGGAGAACTCCCCCTTTCAGTGGACCAGGGGAAGGGGATGAAGGGAAGAGGGAGGGAGGCTGGGAGAGTTGAGGGAGGAGGCTTCAATCTGGATATGTAACAAATAGATTGTGAAGGAAAAAAAAAAAAACAAGAAATGAAAGAGTCTCAGAGGTGTAAAGTGCAAAGATTTTCCCCAGGCAGATACAGTCAAACTGCAATGTTTTTCTAAATGACACCACTATTTGTGTATGTGGGGTTCATAACACATTTATATTTATTTATAAATATAGTGTGTTTCTTTGCGAGCATTGGCCTATCGGACTTTTTAGATAAGTGCCTTTTCTCTAAGTTTTTTTCCTTCATGTCCCAGTTCTTTTAGCTAGACCTGGATGGCAGAGGATTTGATGGATGGGGGTAAACAAGGAGGCGCTCACACAATGGTAGGAGTTATTTATCTGTTGCTGACTTCGCTCACCTTCCAACATCCCTCTGCCCTGCATCCATATTCTTGTCCACAAAATGACAAATGATGCCCATGAAGTTATTGATTCTAATTACTCAGAGAAGACATTTCTAATGCACACACTTCCTACTCTCTTAATTAAAAAAGAAGTCATAGAGATCTGCGTTTTTATTTGTGGTGGATATGTGAATCCAGCCCTGTGTGCTGAAGAACCATTTCAATCCTTGTGATTTTCCTTTGCAGCTATGACTGTGAAAGTCAACCTTCTTTTTAATTCCATTGACCATTAGTGCAATAGGAGTTAGACATGACGAGTCACTAAGTACATCTGTCACACTGACTCACTTAGACAAAGTAGTTTTTTTTTTTATTTTGTTTACAGCTATATTGAATCATTCTATTATAATGTTATTTAATATGTAAGGGGTATTGGTAAACATGAAGTATGAGCTAAAAACAAGATCTTCTAAGATTAGGTAATTTGTCTCCTCCTTTCTCACATTGTTTCCTTAAGAGTTTTTTTTTTTTTTCTTTTTCAGTATATTATTACCTTGTTTTATCTAAGCCCTCTGAAGTGAAGTGTCCTTAGCTGAAAATATTAATGACTTACTCCTTTTAAGTTGTTTCTTGGATTTCAATAGTTTAGGCCTTGACTTTTTTAAAATTTAATTTAATTTTATTAATTACACTTTATTCACTTTGTATCCCCCCACAAGCCCCGCCCACCTCCCCTCCCGGTTCCACCCTCCCTCCTCTTTCTTCACGCATGCCCCTCCCCAACTCCACTGATAGGGGAGGTCCTCCTCTCCTTTCTTCTGATCTCAGTCTATCAGATCACATCAGGAGTGGCTGCATTGTCATCTTCTGTGGCCTGGTAAGACTGTTCCCCCCTCAGGGGGAGGTCATCAAAGAGCAAGGCCTTGACTTTTTAAACCTACTTTATTTGGGGTTTCTTATGTCTCTTTCTCCCTTCTCCACTCCAGTTCCTTCCAATACCACAATACCAAGTAGGAGAGAAAGAAGGTTAATAGGGATTAGGGATGTGGACCTTTTTAGAAGTAGTTCTCCGACATGAACTCAGTGGCTGGCTCTTTGATCACTCACCCTGAGGGAGGAGCAGCCTTTCCAGGCCACAGAGGAGGACATTGCAGCCAGTCTTGATGAGATCTGATAAGCTAGGGTCAGATGGAAGGGGAGGTAGACCTCTCTTATCAGTGGACTTTGAGAGAGACATGGGAGGCCATGAGGGAGGCAGGGTGGGATTGGGAGGGAGTGAGGGAGGTGGCTACAGCTGGGATACAAAGCAAATAAAATGTAATTAATGTAAAAAAAATAAAAATTTAATTAAAAAAAGGATCATAACCCCCCCCCCCCCAAAAAAAAGTAGTTCCTTGGGGCAATCACCCTTTGTCACCAGGATATCAGCAGTTCAGCAAACCAGCAATCCAGCAACAGCAAAAGCAGCAACAAGGTCCAGCAACAGCAGCAACAGGATTCTGCAAAAACAGCATGAGTTCTCCAAGCTTTTCTCTCTAGGAGCAAAGCAAAGCATTGCCATTCGATCTTTCTCTATCTGTGGGCTCCTATATATACCTACCTAAAGTCCACACAAGGATGTTTATCAACTGGCCAAAACCAGGCACCCTGCATGAGACAGTTTCCTGTTGACAGACTCATGCGCCCTCTCACCAGGCTGTTACCCGCTATGGACTGTTTTAAGCAATATTATCAAAAAATTTTGTTAGTTTAAAATGTCTGCTTCATGTTTTCTAATAATTTTCAGGTTTATCAACGGTATACTAAGTTTATCATAAGTACTAATTGAGATACATTCAACACCCTGCTAAGTCATTGAGAACTGGTGGACAATGCTGTCAGAGTATTGCAACATGGTTCATTAAAGATAAACCTCTGGAAATTTGGGCAGAGGCATATGGATACACATCAACCACTTTGGAGGGATTTCTAGTTTTAGAGCAAAAATGGAAAAAAATGGAGATTACAACTGTTTCTTAATTTTTCTATATCTTGAAATAGGCATTTAAGTTGAACTACAAGAGACCATTTTTGGTGTGACAAAAGAGTTTTTATATTGGCATGTATACAGTTTAATCTAGAATGATACTAGTTTTCCCGAGGGAAATGAAACCCAAATTACATTGGATTATCTCTGAAGATGTGCAATGCATTTGGTAGAGAGGACTTCCTATCATCCTTTGCCATAGATGACTTCTTAAAGGGACTCATCCCTCGGGCCATTGCCCAGCAGTACCAGCTGACCTTTTATGCCAAGCAAGTGAAAACAGTGTAGGCACAGGGTGGCTAGACACAGCACCATACCCTGTTATGTAAACCAACATATCGCTCTGATTAAGGGAGACATCTATGAAGAACAGCTCCGAGGAGATAGATCGCTCGTCTCCCAAGCCACAGCAGTCAAGGGGATAGCAGTGTATCAGCGTGGCTGGGAGCACTCATCAGCTGGCTCGGTTTGTAGAAGGCAGACAGGCATGAGGTATGCACCTGCAAGTTGTCCTCTTTCAAAGGTCAGCCTGTTACTTTGCTAGTATATGCCAGCATCTTGTCTTCCCAAGATTCAGTGTAGTTTCTCTGAAGTCATTGCTTGCTCATCATGTTATGCCGTGACAATGGAAGATAGCGGGAAAATGAGAGATTTCAGCCATATGAAGATTTCTCTGAACTTTTAGTTTGTGTATGTACAAAGATGTGCCTAATGCTTTGCACACAAAATTTTTCCCTGGTTTTACAGCAAGTGTTTGTCTCTTATCCATATCCTTATCAACTTACTTGTTTAGCAGTGCTGAGGGCAAGACACAGGACCTTTCATGTACCAGGCAGGCCTACCACTGAGCTATAACTCTCACCAAGCCTCCCTCTCCTTGCCTCTCTCTCTCTTAAGAAATAATTTTATTTTATTTTTTGGAAACTGAATAACATCTATGAATGCGATGAACTATATGTAATACATTTTACAGAAATAAAACACAGTGTTATCTTTATAAAAGACTTTATTAGAATTTGGAATGCATAATATTTCATATTAATTCTGTTTTCAGGCATGGCACTCAGGGAATTAATTTTTCGCAGTGAGTTGACATGTTACAGTTGGAGGGGACATGCATATGATTGTTAAAACAAATACAGGATCTCAGCTGCAGAACACATTGAGAGTAAAATTTCCACGAAGCACATCACAATAATATTTGACAGTGATAAAGTCGACTTTAATTCTATTTTTAGTAAATGCCCCTATTAATATCTTGAGTTTTCTTTAAAAACTTAGTTATATTCCAGTCTTACAGTTAAAATTTTTTAAATAATTTACTTTATTTTATTGATTACAGTTTATTCACTTTGTATCCCAGCCTCCTCCACTTTGTAGCCCCCTCCCTCAACCCATCCTAATTCTACCCTCCCTCCCTCATCTCCTCCCATGCCCCTCTACAAGTCCACTGAGAGGGAAGGTCCTCTCCTCCTACCTCCCCTTCCCTCTGACCCTAGCCTATCAGATCTCATCAGGACTGACTGCATTTTGTTCCACTGTTGCCTGGTAAGGCTGCTGAACAGTTAACATTTTTCACAATTGATTCCATTGTTCACTTCCTATAGCGAAAATTTTCCTAATGCTTCCTACTTGGATGTCTTATTTTTTTTTTTTCTTTTCTCTCTGAAACACATGCCTCACTGTGTATCTTTGGCTGGCCTGGAACTCTATACCTAGACCAGACTAGCACAGAACTTACAGTGATCTGCCTGCTTCTCCCTCTGCTGGTATTAAAGGTGTGTGCTTCCATGCCCAGATCTTCTCCTAGTTTTAAAGTTCACTGTCCAGTACTGTAGTTGATGACCATCTTACTGTAAAATAACACACCAGATATGGCTCTTACGTGAGACTTGGTGCCCATGCTCAGCATTTCCTCAACTGTTCTCCCGCCTCTTCAGTCTCATCTGTCTCATCAGTCTCTGTCAACCACCATTCAATTTCCAACTTAAACGAGATCAAAACATTTTAGATTTCACACATGAATCAAATCATGTGGCATTTGCTTTTCTGCATCTGGCTCATTTCACTTACCATAATAATCTAAGCATATTGTCCAAAAAGATGTGGTTTCATTATTTCGTAGTTGAATAAAATTTCATGTGCATCTGTAACACATCTCCCTCTTTCTTCTCCACATCCTCTATTCCTCCTGTTCTTCTATATTGGAAAGTCTGCCTTGGAACCCACCAGACAGACCAAGCTGGCCTTGAGTCCACAGCGGTCTTCCTGTCTCAGGTTCCTAAGTGCTGAAATTACAGGCAGGAACTACCACGTTTTGGTATACTGTATTTAAGAAATCCATTCATCAATTGATTTTATTTTGGGGCTACTGTGAACAATGCTGCAGGAGACACAGGAGTGCAACTGTCTCCTCTATAAACTGAGGTCATTTCCTTTGGCTTCAAGCTACAAGGTTGCTGGATCCTAGGGTCCTCCCCCTGTACTTTTACAAGGAAGCACAGCATGCACACCAACTCACTCCTACCAACAGTGTGCAAGGGTTCTCTTCCCTGCTGACCTCCTGAGTGTTTCTTAGTTTTAGTCTGTTTAAAGTAGCTATTTCTATGGTATAAATATTTTAAATGTAATGTGTTATAGTTATCAAAGGGTTTTTGGGGGATAAGAGCTCATAGCTTGTCTCCACTGATTATCCCAACATTTGGAAATGTTATAATGCCATTCCTCATCTATTGCTGAGCAAAAATAGAGGCACGATCTATTTCAATAAACATCAGCAGAGCGAATTGTATATTTTAAAATCTCATGTTCCTTTACTAATTGTATAAAGTTTGAATTTTAGGAATTAATAAATTTACTCATTTAAAGTCTTTGATAATTGGCTTCTAAATGTAATACCAACAAACACAAATAAGGGATTTTGTAGAAATATATTCATTGCGCTAATAAAAATTTAAAAATCTATTTGCTGATTTTTATGAAAGGGGTTTCTTGGAGAAATGTACAATTACAGAGATGGTTTTCAGTCCATCTCAGAAATAATTCCTAAAACATTAGATTAAATATTAAATTGGGCAAAATAAAACCTCGCACTACTGTACCTGGACAATGTAAGCTCTTTGTCGTCCATATTTATCGCTATATATAAGCTATACTTGCATGAGTTGAGTGTAGCCAAAGCATAAATGCACAGAAGTTATATTGAAATATTTTTTGAGACGTTTATACTTTATTCACAAGTTAGGGGCAGATTATCGGATCATGCTTCCAAATCAGGTGGTTATTTTTTTCATCATCCACTTAAAACTCCGATTTGTGGACCCAGTTGCCCGTGCTTATTGACAGTGACATCCGCAAACATCTTCCAGCGTCAACAGTGAAGAGGCAGTGTGAACTGCCAGTTCCCACATTGCCATTTCCACAGCAGCTTTGCACCTGTGTCAGCAGTCAGGGTGCTGCACTTTTTAACGTCTCCAGTGGAGCACAGTGCCGCTAGGAAATTATTTCCTGTGTAGATTTCTAATTTATACCAACAAGCACAGCAATGTCCCAGAGATCATGGGCTAGGATTGCAGTTTCCAGTATCAGCTGTTGAATACTCATGCTTTACAACGCAGGGTTCATTAGGGTTTAAAAATGGAATTCTCATTTGGTGCTCTGTGTTAAAACCTCCCTTTGCATTACTTATAAGTGGAAGACAATTTTCAAAGATTTATTTTTATCTATGTGCATGTGTGTTTGTCTGTGTTTCTATTTGCAAGTCTGTGGGTGGAGAAGAGGGGAAGAGAATCAGATCCTCTAGAGCCAGGGCATACGGTATTATAGGCCTCTAATCTGAGCTACTAGGGCGGCTGAGGCAGGAGGATCTCAGTCTCAATATCAGCCTGGGTGATTTACAAAGACATTTATTTTATTTTATTTTATTTTATTTTATTTTATTTTATTTTATTTTTTCAAAATAAAGTGAAAAGAGGGCTGTGAGCATACCTGATGAGGAAAATACTTAACAAGCGTGCTGGATGGATGGGTTTGATTCTGTGCTGCTAAATAGATGACCAAAGGGATAACTTAGCAGAGAGGAATGCAATAGTAGAAACTGCGATCAGGAGATTCTGTGGCACAATGGATAGCATGTCAGACTTCTATCGACGAGAAATTGGGGAAACTGTCAGAAAAAAATTCGAAGACTTTGGAAAATGTCATTACAAATCTATCAAAATTTTCAGCAAGAAACTCAAAATGGAAATTAAAAAAAATGAGACTACATTTTTAATTGAACAATACTGCTAAAATATAATGACAAATTCAAAATCAAATGTGAAGGAGAAAGATATACAAGGCGCCTTCAAAATAAAACATTCCATGGTCATAGTACAAGAGAATGAAATATATTTTAAAGCAAAAAATATTGCTAGAAAGAAAGATGGTAACAACTTGTTTCCCATCTCTGGGCAATGTATCTTGCCTGTTACAACTTGATCTCTAGGACACATTAAGGCTTCACATAAATCAATGCTAAGAGAGTTTGGAATTTGTGCATAGATAGAGGAGCACACTGATCAATCAAAACAGACAGCTCAGAAATAGACCCGTGTGCATTTGGTTTGACACAGGACAGAGGAGGTACTGGGAAAATGATGGCTGAGTAAGTAGAAGGACAGTGTACTCATACCTCTATCGAATTCATTTCTACATGGCAAAGACTGTAGCTTCAAAAACTTTGGTTGTAAGCTTGGACACACACTTCGAACACTAAGCACAGATCATTAGAAAGCAACTTATGTACTTGGAGTAGCGGTTCATTATTTAATACTTATTCAAAAACATGGCTATTGTGTGTGTGTAGGGGGGGCACCAGCATACCATGGTGTGAGTGTGGAGGACAGAGAACAATGCTATGGAGTCAGTTATTATCTTCCACCTTTGTGCTGTTTCTGAAGATTGGACTCAGGCAGTCAGGCTAGAGTATGCTTTGCTTGCTTTGCCATCCCAATGCCCTCTCTTACTACAGTTGTCAAAAAAGTGAAAAAAATAATTGTAGTTTTGTCTAAATTAATATAATGAGATTTGACTCATTCAGAAAGAAGACACACACACACACACACACACACACAAATGGGATTGATGTTATTTCTACATTAGTTTAATATAGGTTCAGTTTGGTTCTGTCTTTGCTAAGTTCAAGTCTAGGGCAACAGGAATGCCTAAGCATGCATCTATGTGGAGAAGCCCATAAAGGAAAGAAGAGAAAACATGATACAAAAATACAATAGCTTTTTTATTTTCTGGTTGGGGATAAGAAATACAGACAAGGATGACTTAGTAGTGGGCTTCAGAAAACAGTAATAATACTACTGCTGTAGGGAATGGCCAGTGGGGACACTGGCGTTTGTTGTATTACTTACTCTTTCAACTAATTGTCTGTGACAAATACATTCTGCTTGTAAAAATTAAAAAAAAAATTAAACTATGATAAGTTTAATATGTTGATATCTATAAAGTATGTTATTGTTGGATCATTGGGGTACATTAACTTAAACTCACTGGTTGGAAAATAACTAAAAAGTTAAAATTAAGGTATCAACAGACTAGGAAGGTCCTGGGATGTAAGACATTAGTGGGTGCTCATTTCACAAGTGTGAGCAACTGTGTTTGAGCCCCAGCACTGAAAAAAGCAACATTAATAAAGAATTTGGATTATATCTTCTGTTGATAAGATCATATAACTTATATTGTATTTATCATTAGTACACAATGAACTAGAGGTTTCTAATAAATACTTTTGGCTGACTTGTTTTCTCAGTATAGTAGCTTCAAAACAACCTACGAGTATCTGGAGGTAAATATTTAAAAGATGGTCTAAACACGCAAAAATAGAAATAATATAAGAAAGATAACAGAAACCAAACAAGGTCATAAATGTTTAGATTCGGATCAGGTAGGACTGACCGAGAGGCACATTCACTCTATCATGTGTGCATCCAACGGATTCCGTGTTGGTTTCTAAAGCAAACCACCGTGTACACTTTAGCTGTAAATAAGATGCATAGATTTTGCCTTCTACAGCTGAGAATGAGTGAGAAAGATGTATATTTTTTTCAAATTAGTCTTGATGTATCCCTTTCCATCAAATTAAGATAAATAATTAAATAATTAAAAATATTGTTAATATTTGAGCATGCTACATACTTTCATCTCATTTAATCGGTATTCTTAAAAATCTTCATTAGCTCAGAGTTCCATAGGTGTTTGGCTATATCCTTTCCTTCATCTAGCCCCTTTATGATTCATCCTCCCTTTTGTGTGTGAGTGTGCGCATGCATGTGTGTGCTGTGTGTGTCTCTGTGAGTGATTGTGTGTGTTTTAATTGTTCAAGACCAATTCATGCTGGTCAACCTATTCTGGGATGTTGGTCTTCCACTTGAAACCAGTCGGCTTACCAGGGGCTACACTCAAATAGGGGTAGGTTTGTGTGCCCAGCTCTCATCTCTGCAGTAGGTTCTCACCTGGTTTGGGCTCTTTTAGTTTTCCACAAGTCTTCATCAACACAAAGTATAATACAAAAGACAGTCGCACCCATCCATAACTTAGGATTTCCATGTATTATTCTCCTTCAGACAATAAGCCAAATCATGGCTTGGTTCTTTATCAACATTCTTCTCTGATAATAATAAGACTTTAGCCGGATCATACAATCACATTTGAGATTAATTGGTGCTTTCTATTTCATACTATTGCAACATTTTTGAATGTTTTGTTTTACTCAGAAGGTCTGGTTTATCACCCAAAGACTGATCTTGTTTATCACCTAAATATGTTTGTTAAATTTACAACAGGTACTTTCACAAAACAACAGCAAAAAACAAACAAACAAACAAACAAGAAAACCAAAAAGCAAAAAACCAACACCAAACTGCCTCTGTTCCCGCTGTACTTTCACACTCGTGATTGTATTTTTCCATCAAACTGGATTAATTTTATACCTAAAAATTTCCTGGCATGCCAAGTTTTGTGGCAAGGTTTTGTTCCCCTTCTCTTTCCTTTCCATTCTTTTCTATTTTTTTCTTTTTTCTTCTTTTTATTCAGAGCAAAAGAAACAAGAGAGGTATCATTGTGTGCTTTCTTCCTGGTAGAAAGCAGCCTTAAAGAGGCCAATTTCTGTCCCCTCCAGGACAGTCCCTGCTACCCTTACTAGGGAACCCACTTGGATTACTGAGCTGCCATGAGCTACATGCGCAGGGGTTCTAGGTTATCTTCATGCATGGTCCTTGGTTGGAGTATCAGTCTCAGAAAAGACCCGTGGGCCCAGATTTATGGGTTCTGTTGCTCTTCTTGTGGAGCATGAACTCAGTGGCTGGCTCTTTGATCACCTCCCCCTGAGGGAGAAGCAGCCTTCCCAGGCTACAGAGAAAGACTATGCAGCCAACCCTGATGAAACCTGACAGTCTAGGGTCAGATGGAAGGGGAGGAGGACCTCTTCTATCAGTAAACTAGGGGAGAGGCATAGAAGGAGAAAATGGAGGAAGGGTGGAATTGGGAGGGAATGAGGGGGGGGGCTACAGAAGGGATACAAAGTGAATAAACTGTAATTAATATAAAAAATTAAAATTTAAATAAAAGAGGCCAATTTCTACAGCTATTCAGTTAGCAAGGGATCTACAGCTCACACACCCAAGCTACACCCTCCCAAACTCAGCTTTTCTTGAAAATTTTCCATTCATTTCAAAATCAGCCTTCTTCTTAAACATTTGTTTCTATCAACTGTTTTTTTTTAATTTTTATTTTTCTTTTTAGTTACAATTTGTTAACTCTGTGTCCCAGCTGTATCCCGCTCCCTCATTCCCTCCCCCTCCCCAACTCCCTCCCTGGTCTCCTCCCTGCCCCTTTCCAAGTCCACAACTGTTTTTATGATTGTTCTTTAACAAGTAGATTTCCACTTCTTTTTTTCTACTAATCTTACTATTAGTACATATTGATTATGCAGAGCAAAGGGCTTCATTGTGACTTTTTTGCACACTCATATAATGTACATTAATTGAATTAAGGTAGTCTATGACTCTTCTTCAGCCTTTAAATGTAATTAAATGTCCTTTAATTACACTAGTGATTCTATTATTCCATCAAGCTGGAGTCATTTTATACTTAATATTTCCTCAAAGGTTTTTCACTTGATTTTTATAGTACACACACACACACACACACACACACATAAACACACACACACGTATATGAATTATGGTGTCAAGCCGTGTTTCCATATATACATTTTCTTAAGACTTTTAATCAATATGAACCTTCACTATGTTTTTATCTATGAAGACATATGAGTATAAACTTATCTGCATCTGTCATCTACCGATACATGGGATCATTTAATTATTATAACCCTATAAACCAGAATTTACCAGGCAGTACATAAAATATTAGAACACTCAGCTCTGAAACATTATCAAAGGAAAAGGTTACTAAATATTTTTTTCTTTAAATTACCAAAGAAAAAAGCCCAACGAAAGTCGGTATTTATAAATACATCAGAAAGTTGTAAATTTTTCATTGCTTGAGATAATTACATGTTTCAGATGCAACCCATCTCAACGTTTGGCTGCTGAAATGCAGCCCTGTAATCTATTTTCTGACTTCAGCGAGGTACGGTTTAAAATCAGGGTCAAAAGAAGGTGAGGACAGACAGTAATACACTTGTTGACCCTTCGCAGGAATTCCAGATAAAACTCCAGAAGTTGAGTCAAAGATAATCACAATAACAAACGCCCCATCTATCTACCTGTCAGCTTCTTCCTCTCAGGGAGGGACAAAAGGTCACTAAAATAGCTTTTTTTTTATTCCCATGAAACATTTTTATCTTTTTTTTTTTTTTTTCTAAAAGGGGGACATTGAGAAATGGTACTATGAGTTAAATAGGGCCATTGAAACTCTTTTTTGTTGAATCTATGTTTATTCTAAAAACCTCCAAACATTAAGGCATTTCCACCCCAGGGAGAGGAACATCAGAAGATCATGAAAAATCTTAATAAGGGCAATAAGAAAGGAAAAAAAAAACTGACCTCATGTGGATGATCAATATAAGCAAACATCCAGGTAAGGCCAAGCACCAAGTTTCAGCCTTTTGTTGGCCATGTGCTAAGTTTAGATAATATAGAGTATAATAAGCAGCATGATTTCTTTGCCTACTTTTTTTTTTCATAAATACAATAGTTTTAAAATTCAGCCAGATCCACTATATTTTTTCCTATGAAAATACTGGTCAATCACGGGCCATGGAAAACACAGCAGTTACTCTAGTCTTTGGACGCTTTGTTCAGGTCTGTGGTATTAGCCTGGTTTGGCCAATCACCGCAGAAAGAAGCCTGTGCTGCTGTTCCTCCTAGACAGCCTCTCCAGATTAGGGCTTAAAGAACAAATACTGTAGCGTTCTCCTCTCCATCTATTTCTGTGAAATTTAGCATAGGCATGAGTCTTAAAAGGAGGATATAGGGGAGACAGTGAGATGGCTCCATGATTAGGAGTATGGTCTGGGTTTCCAGAGGACCCAAATCTGTTCCCATCACCCACCCAATAGCTAACAAACATTTGTAACTCCAGTTCCAGAGCATCTGATGCCTTTTCTCCATGAGGCACTGCATGGCGCACCACCAAATGGGCAAAACAGACACACACATAACATCTTTGTTAATTAAAATAATTTTTTTTTTCAATGCAGTTTATTTAGGAACCTTGAACAATCCTCGGACCCTGGGGAAAGCCAGCCCACAGCTTAAATAGCCTCTGGGTAGCCAACCCAGGCGTGCCACGTGGGCAATGCAGATAGGTGCACATAATGGAAGCAAGCCAGATCCTCAGCCTTAGCCAAATGTGGAATTGTTCGTGACAGAGAGCACTCACCATTGGGAAGGTGGAAGGCGGAAACCAGCTCCATCTTTAAGGCACAGCATTCCGCAGCTCTCTACAGTTCTCCCTTTTTGTTTTAGACGCATCAGGCAAGAGTAGAGGTCTGATCTCTGATATTAGAAATAAATTGGGACTTTGTACCGATGTTCATTTAGGTGTCATCCACCCAAAGAGCATCAGACCAGTCCGATACCTTTTTCTCAGAGGCGGGACCTGGGGTATCAACCCGCATGCAATCAGACATGCTCTTCTCTGGGTCCAAAGCGGCTGACCCTGAGTGCAGTGCTTAGCCTCGCATCCTGAGCATAACATTTTAGCTTTTTATGGTATCCAACCATGCTTGGGGCGAATGTCCTGCTTCAATGGCTGTAAAGGCCTGAATGATCATGGCTGCATCACGCTGTTGTGAGACTCTAATCTTGCATATATACCACAGGCAAACCAAGGAGACCAACACCAGAAGGCCTGCTAACGCTCCCATGCTCAACTTGGCTGTCAATGAAAATATGCTGGACTTTGAGTCACTAGCATATAACATGAGAATTTTTCCTGTGCTGCAAATCTGTCTAAACAATTGTCGAGCTATATTTTAGGTAATTGGACTGGAGAATTCGATACTACGATGGAGCAGCTGAGAGTGGCCATTGTCACAGTAAATTCTACCAGAGTGGACGCAGGACTAGCCACAGGATTATCATCATGGATTGCTGCAGCCATGAATTAAAATAAATTTTAAGAGGGAGTTTATAAAAGGGGGGGGGGTTGGAAATACAGTCAAGATATATGATATATGTGTATGTATGTCTTTACAGAGGAAGACAATGCAGCCAGTCCTGATGAGACCTGATAGGCTGGGTCAGATGGAAGGGGAGGAGGACCTCCCCTATCAGTGGTATAGGGGAGGGGCATAGGGGGAGAAGAGGGAGGGAGGATGGGACTGGGAAGAGACAAGGGAGGCGGCTCCAGCTGAGATACAAAGTGAATAAATAAAATGTCATCACTATAAATAAGGTGTACATATCAAGAAATTTTGTATTAAAAAGGGGAATGTGGAATGTATAATAAACTTGAACTTAGATGTTGGGAATGTTTAAGTATTTTTTTTTAAGAAGAAAATCCCCAAATAAATTAATTTACTTTGACCTGTAAATGACACGTATCTCAAAGTATTTACTTACAATTGAAAGGCTTAGTAGAAAATAAATGCAAATTTTTCAGATAAGCATATGAGTTAAAATCATCTTGGATTGCTTTTTATTAATATATATTAGTTAATATATTAATATATATCTTCTTGTAGTTAAAATCACTGTAATCAATTCTATTTATTATCCCCAAACCCTAAAAAGTCATAATTTTTGAGAAATAAAAATAGAACAATATCTTATTTTCCTTATATGATCTACACCGCAGAAAAAAATTTCCTCTAGAAGCAACAGGTACTTTTTTTAAATCAGAAGTCATGCATACTGTCATTCTCCTGAAGGCTGTAATGTGCCTGTTACTGCCTCTGGCCAAGCATTAAACTTCCTATCTCCAAGGGATACTGAATGGAAAGGAGGCTGAGGTTCCCCCTGAGCTGTTGTTTCCAGGTCCATCCCTCACTGTACAGATGCCGCTGAGGGTCTGGAGTCTGAGTGATTTGCTTGCTACTTATCTGTATCATCTAGAGTAGCACTTACTGCTCCTTTTTGGGAAGTAAAAGAATATTGTGAGGCCTGAATGGCCAAGTTAAATCCGACTAGAGTTACCTGGTGCTCGGCTAGGGCCTGCTCAAGGAAAGAGAGATCTGCCTGGAGAAGCATTTCTGAGGAAGAAGCTGATGTTTGTTGACCCACACTTGACCAAATAGACACAAAACACCATTTACAAAAGGATGTTGCAACAGCAAAGAATACTGCAGCGATATAATCACAGAATCAATGAGGGTTTGTAAGGAAGCAAATTTTCCAATTCCTTCCAAATAATCAATCGGTACCTATGGAATTGGAGCTGTCAGTTGTCATGTAAGCTTATCTGATAATTTGAGACAATGATTCTTGGTTGATTTAGGAATTTCCCCCAGTTCTTCCTCCCCCCGCGCCCCTCCTCCCGGTTAACAATACGGAACCTTGATTGGTATTGGTTGTAGAGTACATGCCAACCAACTGTCAAGTTTAGAAAGTGCTGCTTCCAGACTCATAACATGCATGTTCTTTTTCATTGGTGTATGAATCATTGAGTTAAGAACAAAAATTTTAAAAAAAGGAAAAAACAACCAGCAAGAATACTTCTTCACTCATTTCCTCATATCTTTTAAAATAAAGTAAGTGCGTTCTTCTACTAAAACCAGATGGATTGTCTCCACCAAGTTCTTGTGTTTTATTTTGGAAACTTGAACAAAAAAAATAAGACAATATCTCTTTGCCTGTATCTCGTGCATTCTGTTTGGAGTCAGATTTCTTTTTGGTTTGTGTGGCATCTTTAATTTCTTGTTGCATCTCACAGGAGGCAGGCTCCATCTTTTCCCCTTTTTACTTTTTTATTAATTTTTATGTGGAATTCAGATGAGAAAGGCTGCAGTACTGCTTTGATTGTCTGCCATGATATAAAATGCAGTAAAATGTACAGCTGGTGGGAGTCCATTTAGAATTTTTTAATGAAATATAAAGAAAAAGACCAGGTGCTTAATTTTTACATGCTGCATTTCATTTTAAAAATTCATGGTATCTTTTTGAATAATTTTTACTCATGCAGATGTTCTGAACATTAGAGACAGGCGTTTCCTTTATTTTCTTTTTGTGCATTAAGCTTTTGCACAAAGAAAGTGGCTGGATGGCTATATTATTTGTGAGTCAGGATTCCAATGATAATTATTCTCAGATAATTGCCAAATGACTCATGGCAAGACTTTCAGTGATGTGTACCTTGTTTTTCTAGTTCAGAACTGGAGAATAATGGTTGTTTAACATAATGGAAAGAACTTGGGCCATTTGAGATGAAAAACCTGTCACAGGGAATGTGTTGACTCTTCATATAATAGAGAAACCCATTTATGTTATTTGTCAGAGGATGAGTCACTGATTTAAGAACGATGTGTCGCAGATTTCAGGATGGCGAAATTTCCAAACATCAAAATCACTTATTCTTTTAGCTTGACATAAATTATGAGCAATTCAGTCTGAATCACTTAGTATTAAGTGATTAGAAGTTGAAGTGACTAAGCTTTGTCCCCCACCACGAATTATAAATATATCAAACTTCCAACTAATGTTCTGTCCCTTAGAGAAAAATACAAACCGAAGCTGCACCTCTCACAGTGCTGTGGGCCTGACACTCATGCTACTCCATGTGTTTCCGTGATGATTTGCCCGCTTGGCTAATGAGTGAATATGCAAAGGACATCAGGATACATCTTGTGAGTGATTATCATTACCAGTAATGACGGGGATGGATTCATTGTGAATTAAGTTACTTCCTGTATTTAATAATCTTCATTTTTCAAAGTTATATCATTCTGGAAAGAAAAATTACTAATGGATTTCCATTTGACAAATCATCCTTTACCATTAAAGCGTGATGTATAAGAACCTTTTAAAAAGAAGTATTTGCTCTCTGCTGTTTGTTCTCTGCCCATTGACCCCAATAACAGGGTGAATA
This sequence comes from Meriones unguiculatus, assembly GCF_030254825.1. Lineage (NCBI taxonomy): Eukaryota > Metazoa > Chordata > Mammalia > Rodentia > Muridae > Meriones > Meriones unguiculatus. The sequence continues at coordinate 26,161,059 of NC_083365.1, forward strand.
TATCTGCCCGGGTAAAAGGGTTCCCCTGGGCTTTGTTTTACCTGTTTCTCATTAATCGATTCAAGAAGAAGTTAAGAAAAAAAAAATTCTGAAAAAAATGGGGTGGGGGGAGAAAGTCCATTGTTTTGAATGACTGCACATGCTCACTATTCATAAATTTTGTCTTGTTTTCCTGATTTACCCAAAAAGGGCAGTTTTCCTGCTGAGGTTAATTTGGGATACATTCTGAAAAACAAGGCTGAAATATTTTATTAGTGACAGTCGTTTGTTTTTCACTATATTTAGATCCTCCCAGTATTCTTTGGTCATAAATTGATCAAGATTGTGATCTCAACCTAATATAACGTAAGGCTTCTGAAAGGGGAATAAAAGAAAACTCAAAATCAAAACCAAACAATTAAAACAAACCCAAAGGCGTGGGTATGCTATTTGGTCTCTGTTAAGGTTTTATGGCCAAGAATGACTCCATACGATAGACCACTCTGATTAGCTGCCACCTCACCATAAATTCTACCCCAAAATAGTTAGGGGTATAAAATAAAAATTCATGCTCATAAAAATCTGTTGAAGTGTGTAGGTGGACAGATAGGAATGAATTCTGTATCTCTGGGAACATTTAACTTTTGTACCAAATAATACTTTTTTTTTTTTTGGGTCATTTCAACATGGCCCTCAAAAGGATAGTGTATTCCTTCAAATTTCTTACTCTTATAATAAAGAGAAAACTCTGTTGGCATTTCCATCTTCCATGATTCAGTGGTAGAGATGAAATTCTGGATAAAAAGCGCTGATGACCAGAGCAGGTTCCTGGCTGTTCTCCGTGTTAGCAGTGGAAATACTCACTGCAGACCTGCATGAGAAAAGCAGAGAAGATGAGGAAGCTGAGTATGAAAGTAACGACGTGCTTTTGAGAATCAAGGAACAAATAGTGGAAAAAAGGAAGACCAAGGATTTGCTGTGGACATCTTCAGATTTCACTCTCTGCTTGCTAGGGAGCAAGGGCATGAGAAAGCATATTAAAAATGCAAGAACTCAAAATTTTAAGCATGAAAAATAAATTTCTGTAATAATTGCAAAATTATGAATTATTACGTACCTCAAAATTTGGGAGACTTTTTAAAATTACATCAAGGCTAACATAAAACATGAAACTGGCATGTTCATGTATGCATACTTGGTGAACAGAGGTGGAGTAGAAAGGTATGAGTGAAAAACTAAGCCTAAGAATTATACACACACACACACACACACACACACACACACACCCTCTCCCAATGATTTGTTCAACCTTGGGAGCAAATGGCTTTTGTTTTTCAAATAAAAATCAAAGGTGAATAAATTTATCTTAATTGAATTCAACATGTACATGTTGGTGTAAATGTGTATGTGGGTGAATGCTTTGTTGAATAAACAGTGATTGAGTTTAGTTTTCTTTCAGACTTAAGGTCCCAGCAGTTTGCAGTGTCAGCAAATAGGATCTGAGTCCTGGGGAAACCCAGCAGATAAGCTGTGCTGGACCCCTCACTCTGTCATGACAGTGCACAGAGAAGCCAGAGCTGTGCTGCAGTCTCCAGGTTTTCCATTTATCCTGCTTTCCTTCCTTCCTTACTGAAGACCTTTCTGGATCTCTATTTCTAACATCGGCACCAAAATATTATGTCTCCCATCAACTTCCTCAAGAGCGTGAATCGGTTAACACCTGTACATCACTCTGTGACTCTCAGGGAGAAGTGTGATGTAAATACAAGGTAATTGTAAAAGCAAAACAAAACAAAAGCCAGAAGCTAATTTCCTTCAAAAGGCATTGATGCATTAGGGGAACACAATGCTGGCTTTGTCTAGCCGAGTTGTCAATATTTTGGAAACAGAAGTTTCAGTGTGTCTGAAGCAGCGGGAACAGGTGAGCTGCTTTCTAGGGAGACAGAGGAAGAGGGAAGCGTCATGGTTCTACAACTAGACATAGACCCTGGGGAGAGAAGGGAAGACAGCCTATGTCTTGCTTTATTGTCATATCTTAAAACTGTATGTTTTGCTTTGCGTGTTTTAGATTCTCCCACGTGGCCTGTAAAACTGAGTTCTTAGGAACTGGGCCATTATATTCTTTTATGCTTCTACAAAAATCAATAGGAGCTTTGCATGTTTGTTTAGAACAGAAAAATCTGGTATTTGGTGTTTAATACAGACAGAGCTTATTATTTCCCTTGTTATTAATATAACTTCTGTCTTGGAAATGTCAATTACACGTGAAAGACAGAAAATGTGTTTACTTTTGTAAGGAAATAAATTAGGAAACATGAGACTTTTTTCTACACTACGTGTTTCTTTGAAAAGGTCCTTGCACTGGGAAGTACAAAAAAAAATCATCTTAAACCCAAACTGTATCTTGGACTTGCAGAGGTGGCTCAAAGTGCCCATTCAATCATGTAGGTCTGCTTTTGGATCTCCAGTAGTCATGGAAAAGCCAGCCAAAGTGGCAGACCCATCACCTGCAATACAGCGAGGACAGGGGACCAGAGCCAGGTCTGTCCCTAGAGTTTATCCATCAACCCATTGAACTTGGGGTTCAGTGAGAGACCCTGCTCAAAATAAACAAATAAGTAGGAAGTGACTTAGAAAACCTACATGCATGCAGGCATGTGTGCCCCATACACATGGGCACACATAAAAATGCAAAAACAAAGTGTATATTGTACAGTAGGAATGGCACTGAAAGTCAGGAGAGAGAGAGAGAGAGAGAGAGAGAGAGAGAGAGAGAGAGAGAGAGATGTCATCTTAACCAGCATGGTTGGAAAGGAAGAGACAGTGTCTGCTTCAACAATATAAATAATAAATAGCAAAATTCTGGAAAAAAATTTCTGTAGATTTATCATACCAATTTATTAATTTAGTTATATATACTATTATGCCTCAAATTGTAATTTATTTAGTATTATATTTATTATACTGTATCTACTCTAGTATTGGGGAGGACTGCATATTTTTGCTAGGTGAATGAATAGAAGGAAGGTAGAGAGGCCCACATTTGAGTCACGCTGGTGATTTCAATCTTATCTGAGAAAGCACTCAAGCTCTCACATCCTTTCCCCTTCTTTCCTAAAATCGGATCTGAAGGGAAGGGGTAGCCTGAGATAGCTTTGTGTTGCCTCTCAGCTCCTGTGGTCCATGAACACACCTCCTTTTCCTGCTGACTTTGCCACACCGCCTGTGCACACTGGACACACAAGCCACAGACCTGCAGTTAGGGGGACCATGCAGCGTCACCGTAATTCCCGAGGACAGCATGGGATCCTCTGGTCCTAGCCCAGCCTTACCGTGCTGCAGTCATTTACAGTGGAGTCCTCACTGACAATCTTCCTGAGATGCCTATTCTGTAGCCAGTCTCTGAGGCTGCGTGTTCTAAGGCATGGTCTTTTCTGCAGACCCAGCCCACGACAGAAGTTATCCCTATGATCTCGTGCTTCTGCTTTCTTACTACCTCTGGGATCAGGAAGAGATAAGATCTTTTAAAAAACACTTTATCTTGGGGGCTGGATGGCTCAGCCAGCATACTGTTGTTTATCCTGTCAGTAGAAGACCTGAGCTGGGTACCCTGAACTTGCAGGGGGATGGGGATGGGGGTTTGGATGGGGGTGGGGATGGGGGTGGGGTCTGGACATGGTGCTGTGCCTGGGAAGTGGACCAAGAATCTTCAGGGCTCACTGACCAGCGATCCAAACTATAGGCCCATTAAAACAAAACAAAACAAAACAAATAAAAAAACCTGCCTCAAAATTAGGCAGACATTTAAGAATGCATATGGACACAAACTATCTCTCCAACACACACACATATATAAATGTATCAACACACACACAGATACAGAAGCAGCACAACACAACACAGATACACACACACACACACACACACACACACACACACACACACCGATGCACACACAGACACATAAGCACACCAACACAATACACACACACATACACATACACACACTCACACTCACTTGTGCACACACACATACTTTTTCTTGTTTTGTACCTGAGGTTTCTCTTAATCTCAACCTTTCTCTTCCTCAAAGTTTCCCTTGTTAAATATTACTCATGAACTGGAATAAGAAAGCAAGAAAGAATCATCAAAATGTAGGAAACATAAGCCTTTTGTTGCTATGATGAAAAGTATCTTTTTACAAAAAGAAGAATGGGGCAATCAAAAGAGGAGAGTTGCTATAGCAAAAATATTTAGGGGCTTAAGGAAGAATGGGTCTAAGGAGAACGTTGGCCTGCCAGAGGTTCCAGTAGCAACACTGGCAGAAAATAATTTACCTTGCTCAAAGTCTGTGCTTTATTGCCCAGCCCATGGAAAATATAATGAGAATTCACACCATGCAATACCTATGGTAGAGCTGAGCTCCATGCTTCGTGAAGATGAGGAGAAGACAAAAGAGTAACTCCCAAAAGCAGATGACAAGCCCGGTACTAGAGCATCAAGCAGAACATGAGAGTCAGAGCAAGAGGGCAGGAGGACGGTAGGATGGTGCCCCCAACCTCTAGTATGAGAATTCCAGCATCGGAAGAATAAATACAAGTGCCTAGCACTGAAAATGCTGTTCCAGTTTTTGTGTTTGTTCTTGTTTTTTCAAATTATCACTGTGATCCAGCAGAGAAGTTAGAGTAGAGTAAATTCCTTAGAGCAGAACTCCGCTTAGGTCAAGTTCATCCGTTACTTTATCTGAAATGGATTTCCTTGTTTTTCCTGAAGGCATTCCTGCCTTTCACCCTAGTTGCTATGATGGAGATAGTGTTATGAAGATCAATCTCAGCCATGGACAATTTTAGAAAAACACAATCCCACAGATGAGCTCATGGAGGGATAACTTCCTCTTAGGTTTCCTGATACTTCACTTGTATCCTCACTAAAAGGTAGAGGCTGCAGATCTCACCAAACCTGTTTTATTGTCAACATTGTCAATGAGAAGACAAGCGAGCTGGGTTCAGCTCTATCATTTAGTTTTCTGAGTCCATGTCTACCTTAGGCTCTGTGAGATGAGCTCTTGCAGTAAAGACATTTCCAAGTGATGATGGCTTAGCTTCAAAAATCTCAGCTATTTCCTTCCAAAAATTTAGAGGCATTGTTTTTTCTTTCTTTCCTTTAATTTCTTTCTTTCTTTCTTTCTTTCTTTCTTTCTTTCTTTCTTTCTTTCTTTCTTTCTTTCTTTCTTTCTTTCTCTCTCTCTCTTCCTTCCTTCCTTCCTTCCTTCCTCTTTTCTTTCTTTCTTTCTTTCTTTCTTTCTTTCTTTCTTTCTTTCTTTCTTTCTTTCTTTCCCTTTCTTTCTTTCTTTCTTTCTTTCTTTCTTTCTTTCTTTCTTTCCCTTTCTTTCTTTCTTTCTTTCTTTCCCTTTCTTTCTTTCTTTCTTTCTTTCTTTCTTTCTTTCTTTCTTTCTTTTTCTTTTTCTTTCTTCTTTGAACATTCTTACAGGCTTCTGAACTGGCACAATCAATAGAAACAGTCAATCGCTAAATTACGTATGTAAAAAGTATAGACTGGATTTTCTCTTCTCCTCCATCTTTTTAATTCAGTAGATTCTTAGCCCCTCCCCACCCCCACCTTCTTGCTTCAGTATAATAAACCGCTTCCTTGTAGGATCACTGCTTCTTAGGCAATAAAACAGACGTGTACAAAGTGACATTTTAGATGTGAGTTTGAAAGATCTGTCTCTCATTAGGACCCCATAATGTGAGTCACTCCTTGGGTAGTTAGCACGGCAGGGAGCCTGTTTTATAACGGTATATTTGAAAGATATATTTATTGTTCTGCCACCAGAAAAAAGCTCAGAAGAGAAGGAAAAATAAGTTAAACTTGAGTCATGGAGTAGACTCCCTTGGGTCCATTTGGGGCCATCAAAAATCTGACCCCTCTTCCCAAACGAAAGCAAAACTTCCAGGAATCCTTAGTCAGCTTATAAACAAAGACGGGCCCATACAGAAGTAATGAAATTTCCAACTGTGGAGAAAAGCACTCATTTATTTTGTTTTTAAATCAAGGAATGATTGATGTGGCTGCAATTTGATGTTTGCTTTTAAAGAGATTCTTTATTTCACTTAACTAGCCGCCTCCATCCCCTCCGGCTATAAAACAGCGAGGCAATGCTCACCTTACTGAGCCTGCCTGGCTTGGGTTCAGAGCTGTGTGGCTGCGGGCTTCTGTTCTTTATATTTGCTCCACCCCAGTAATTCCACGTTTGTTATAGGAATAAAAGTTGTGACACCGTCTTGTCCACTTTTACCTCCTCTGCCACTGCATTTTTTTTTGTTATTTCTTTCAGCATATTTAATTTAGGCAAATGTTTTCAACACATTTAGTTCCATGTTAGAAATCACTAAATTTCAAGAAAAATCTAAGTGCCTAAGTGAGTTTGATTTAGGATTGTGGGAGAACTGACTTTATTAAAAGCCCCACGAAAGAATTTATATGCTGACACAAAACTGGTAAGAATGTGTGATGGCTTTTTAATTTTCACGTGGTATTATTATCAGTATAATTATTTGTGCGTATCAACTGTACTGATTAAAATGGGCTTCACTCTGACATTTCCAAACATGTGTATACATGCTTCGATCATGTCCACATGCCAGGCTACCTTTGTCTTTTCTTCTCTTTCTCCCTGCTTTCCCCAATTCTCTTACTTCTCCCCAGCAAACTTTTTCTACTTACAGGTCGCTTTCCCCCCAAGAAAAATGAAAGAAAAAAAACTATGATATTTATTATCTAAGAATGCTTCTTATTTTATATTTTATTTGCTTAACACAATGTCATTTAGATCTTGCAATTTCCATGTTGTTTATTTGTTTGTTTGTTTTGTTTTTCAAATAAAGTCGTTTTGCTTTGTCATGTGAGCTTGGGAAGATTGTACCTATGAGATACATAGTGCTGAAAAGGAAATCTTCTGATTTCCTTCTTGAATTTTCACATCAGGATTTGTTTTTAAAATAAAAATACATCTATTCATTGTTCTCTAAGTGTGTGTGTGTGTGTGTGTGTGTGTGTGTGTGTGTGTGTGTGCCTGCGAATACCAGAGCACATATGTAGAGATCAGAGGATTTTTGAAAGTGTGTTTCTCCTCCTTCCATCATGTTGGTTGCATGGGCTGAGCTCAAATCCTCAGGCTTGGTGGCAAGTGCCTTTACCTGCACAATCATCTTGCAGAGCCTGATGAGATGTTTTCAAACTACCCATTGACACCTCCACAGAGCCAGGGAGGTGGAAGGGGACGTTCCTTTGTAAGATTAGTGACTATTCATTTTAGATTTCACATGTTGCATGGCTTTTGGAAGATGTTGGAAGTTACAATGGAGGTTTTGTCAGAGCCGAGGAGCGGTGTGTCCCCATTGCTTGCTCCCTCTTGAAAAGCTCCCAGAGGATTCATAGTCTGAAGGGTCTTCTGTGAGATTAATGAATGATGACAAGTCTATGTAAGGTAGCCAAGTCCCGCCCCAGCATTTCATAATGACACACAGAGGTCCTTAGTACTACATGGTTCCCTGTAATAGGATCCAAATACAAATGCCAAGTGTCAGCCACCAAGCAGGTTCAAAAGTTTGCTCTAATATATGGCGATACGGTTCTGTTACCTGGGAACTTTCCTTGAGGGGTGGCTTCATTGCATTTACTTCTATGTGAGCTCGCTTGTCGCTGAGTTCCACTTAAAACCATTTATGACTTCAGCAGATGGTTCTGATTTAGAAAGAGTGCTTTTTGAGCCATTTCTTTCTAACTTCCTTCCCCCTGGCCTCTGCCTCCCAGCTCTTCTCAGGAGCTAATTCCAGTCAGGTTGGAAATTACAAGCATGTCGTTTAGTGCCGGGAACGATGTGCTGACTGATGAGCAGAGGTAGGGTCTGAACTGGGGTCTCTGGGAGCAGCCTTCAATAGATTAGAGTATCACCCTACTGAGAAATGGACCACGCAGAAGCCTGATTTTCCTTCAGTCCAATTTAATTTTTCAGGGTCCGTAACTAGGATTGGCAGTTCTGAGGCCCTCGTTCCTCCAGCACAATTTATCAGCGCAAGGTCAGAGAATTCTTTGGGGCCTGTTTCTCATGAGCAATGATAATTATGCATGTAGACAGCCCTCCTCATATTATGTAATGCGCTGAATGACACGGGGAGGATGGTTTTGATTTAGACTCAGAAGCACCGTCACCAGACCCAAAAGCATCCAACATCCGAGTAACCCAGGGATCACCTCTGATGTTCTGGATGGGATCCATCAACACACCCCCAATGAGGACACAACCTTCTCTTTATGACTATCGATGGCTTTCAGCCTGACATTGCAGAAATGTGCCATTGATGTAGGCCACGTTTGAGGGTAAGCGCCTTCTGGGCTTTCTCAGTCATCAGCTGGCCTGGGGCTGGCTTGGTGGCAGGAAACATCTCCAGATAACACATTCCTCTAATTACTTTTCTCAGATACCCTGCATCTCAGCTATTAATCAGGGAAGCTCCCACTTTTCTTTTTGGGAAGATTCATCTATTTGGCCCTCGCTGTGGCTTTGAGGATGAATGAACCATCTTCAGTTCCTTGGAAGGGTAAACAGCCCAGAGCTCCTTATCATTGGGTTCTCCATATTTTGCATCACTCGAAAGATAAGAGTTTCTAAGCAAAGACTGGTACTGAAGGCAGAGCTTGGGAGGTTTCTGGGTAGTCTTCATTTTTAGACCCAGAGCATTGGAGTGACACAATCTCCTTAAAAGATAATGAGAAGAATCTAGGATGGGGTGGAGTTATCCACCACTTAAGACATAGTTAAATGCAGTTAAATAGGTACTTAAAGGGTTCTATGGGAAGTTAAGCACTGAACAGACATTTCAGTAGTATATAACTCAGGTCAAATTTTGGTGCTATCCAGAAATATTTTCTTTTTTTATTTTCTTCATTTGTGTTTGTTTATTTGTTTGTTTTCATATAGCCTCTCACTGTGTAACCGTTGCTGTTCTGGAACTTGCTCTGTAGATCAGACTGGCCTTTAGCTCACCGAAATCTACCTACCTCTGCCTCCCAAGTGCTGACATTAAAGGCATGCGCCACCACACCCAGCCCAGACATATTTCTTGACAGGCACCACGCTGAACAAATAGGCACCATACTGGAGAAACTAGTCTGAAGCAGCCTTGTTAAAGACCCCACTTCCCTTCAGGGATGCTGTTGCAACTTGTTTTGTTGTTGAAAATAAAACAAAGAAATTAACAAAAACCCTGCATGTCTTTATTGAATGATATATTGACAGCAGTAGATTAAAAAAAAAAAAATGTGCCAGCCACCATGTTCTGCTGTGTTGTGGCACTGATTTGTAAAAACAAGCATCTTGGCCATTTGTTATTTTAGCATTGTTTGCCAGTTCTCTTTCTTTAACAATTTCCCAAGGTTGTTTATTTTTGTGCGTGGCTGAAGATAAATATGCTTCATCTGAAAGCTCTTCTTCAGTCACAAAGGGAAAGAAAGGAACCCAGTTGGAACTGTATGTGTGTGCGTGTGCGAGTGTGTGTGTGTGTGTGTGTGTGTGAGTGCGTGTTAGAGGAGTGCCTGTGAGTGAATGTGCACGTGCATCTGTATCGGGGAGCATGGAGGCCGCAGCAAATATTCGGAGGCCAGAGGACAATTTGCTGGAGTAAGTTCTCTCCTTCTACTGCACGGAGTCAGGAAGTCAAACTCAGGTCACCAGCCTTGGCCTCGTGGGCCTTTACCCTAGGAGCCCCCATTCAATTTGTAATGCCAGATATTAAAACTCTCACATGGGAGCACACGTCTATTTCCAGAAGCCTATTTTGTTTTTGCTTGTCTTGTATCTCTGTTTCGGTCATGTACTCAAGGCAATCAGTCATTTAAAAGGTACTCTTCAGAAAAGCCATGCTCATTGAAAACGCCACTTTGCACAGAGAGGATCGTAGAGGATCTCCCCTGCCGCATTTTAGAAGACACTCTGAATTCACACACAAGGAAATTACAGTGTGGATAGCCCTGACAACACTGTTTGATTCTTTTGCGTTTCAGCATTTCCTTTCCCCTCCCTTAACTTTTCTTGTGAAGGGTCAAATCAGAAGACAGCCTTCATCTTTAAAAAAAAAAACAAAAACCTAGTGTTAAAGAGAATAGCTATATGTGCAGTTCATCACCAGCTTTGGGTTTGAGATCAGCATTGTTACATTTGTATGCCAAAAATAGTTTGAAAATGGTCTTTTTCACTGATGTGTGATTCAACACCAAAGCAGTCAATTTCTATCCCCGCCACACCCAAGGAAGACCACACATTAGCATCTGTAGGGTGGTGCGGAGGGAATTATTTGTTCTCTGTACCCTTCAGTGGAGGATGGGACTGCCGCTGACAGCATGTATCCTTAAGCAGGGGACTCAGAACAAAGCTATGTGAGAATTCCCCTGGAACAGCAAAGGCAGGCCGAGACTAAAGTGCAAAGGACGTGGGTTTTTTTCCCCCCCAGGGTGGGAAATGCTCTTTTCTCTCTCTCTCTTTCTTTTTCATTTTTTCTTTTTTTTTCTTTGTGAGTGGGTACAATTTGTATTGTATAAAATAGCTTGGCAGGATGATGAAGCAGTGTTTCCTAAGAAAATAAATGGTCACCAACTGGAGATTTTTGGCATCAATTATTTTCGCTCCTAGCAGCAGACACCTCTTAGAAACTTCATGATTATTAGGTGTATGCGCTTAATATGATTTAAATTGTTGTCTGACTCATACCACTGCCAACTGTAGGGTTTTTTTTCCCCCAATCTCAATGATTTTCAAGATTTTAACCTCTGAGGTTCGAAAGAATTCCTATGGACTTGATATAGAACACAAGCAATTTAGCATGATATCGAAATGACTTGTTTCCGAGTGTGTGTGTGTGTGTGTGTGTGTGTGTGTGTGTGTGTGTCAGATGTCAACTGCTGGTTCATTCATTCCTTTTTTTTTTTTCTAAAAGGGTCTCACACTGGTACCTGGATCTGAACAATTAATCTAGAAAGGCTGGTGAGTGTGCCCCGCTAAAGATCTGTCTATTTTTGCCTCTCCAGTGCTGACTGAGACTGTGAGCACATTCCACCATGCCTGCCTTTTTTCCATGGGTGCTGGGAAATGAACTCAAGTCCTCATGTTTGCATGGGAAGCACTTTATGGACTGAGCTATTTTCCCACACTGCCAAACAGCCTCTTTCAATTAATTTGCGGCAAGTGTCTTCCTTTTTCTTATTTTTTAGACAAGGTCTCTCTATAAAGCACAGACTTATCTCAAGCTCTCAGTCCTCTTGCTTTTGTCTTCATCATGCTGGGAGGACAGGTGTGCAATTCTAATAGACAGGATTTTGCTGGAGACAAATATAAGCTCACAAGCCTCAGAATTTACTTTTTAGGGTCACAGAAATAATGCTCTGATGGCTTTAGGCTTAATCTTCACAAGGAGGATAGGAGGCCACCAGTACCCTTAGAGACTTACAGGGCCACTAATGTCCTCTAAAACCCTCTGCACATGTGCTCCTGGCTCCTAAGTGCACACAAGCCACTTATTACACAAAGGTAAGAGGCTGATTAGTGTCTGGAAAGCTGTTAGTGATTTTGTCTAATCAGGGGACAGTTTACAGCAGCTCTGACCTTTCCTGACCTTTTTGGTGATACATTTGTGGCTGATGACATAGGCAATATTCAGATCTACCCCCTACACGATGTGTGTGAATCATACAGCCCTGCCTGCTGGCAACCTGCTCCTCCCTTTGCTGGACTTACGCCAGATTTTCTCTGGTACAGCTGGTTTAAAAGGGTCAGGAGAGCCACTGAGTCCCCCAAATTAGGCCATCTTCTCTATGCTATTTTCTCAGATAGTTCCTCTCACTGAACCTGGAACTTTGAGCAAGACTGGCCTGCCAGGAAGCCACAGAGATCCTTCTGCCTCTACTTCCCCAGTGTTGTATCACAGGCTTGATACACCCAGTTTTTACACCAGTTCTTAATATCCAAACTCAAGGGCCTCATGTTCACGCACGAAGAACTTTCACCCCTGAGCCATCCCCCCCAGCACCATGCACAGGTGATCATCCTCCTTAGGGAAGAAACATTTCTTGAAGCACAGCAGACTTAAGGTTGGTGTCATCTGAAACCTTCCTTTGTTCCAGTCTTGGTTTGGTGCTATCTTCTGTATCTCGCTAATGCTTTCCTCTCAGGCATCAGGTTTCCACATGACGCTCTGATTAGACATCCAGGTGTTGTGGCTATGAACTCCTGTCTTCCTTCTTATTACCTGAGACTTAGGCTGCACTCCCAGCTAAGGCATTCACAACCCTCCCTGCCTAGCCATCTTCCTCACGGCAACAGGCACTTGGACTATAGTGTTCCGCCATTATGAGAGATATTATTAATGCTATACATGTACGGATAAATGTTCTTTAAAAAATTTCCCAACAACAACATAAACAGACTAACCATTGATTAATATATATATATATATATATATATATATATATATATGTGGAGGGTGGAGTTAACATTATCTGGTGAAATTCCAGTGGGCAAGCACTTGAGCCTGGTGGTTAATTTTATATCAGATTTCAGCCAGCCAGCAGTTACTCTTGTCTGCCGGTAGAATACTTTCTCTGTCACTTGGTATTAGATGTGCTACACACCAAGCAGTAATTATCTTTGACACATAATTATTATGGTTTTGATGACAAGAAAGACTTTCCTTTCAGTGCTTTCATAACATATACCCCTGAAAGTCCAGGCTTGTAAAATGTGGCTAAAAATTAAAAGCACTTGGATTCAGATTGAGTTTTAGGAGAGGGAATAAAACAAAAGAATTTGTTGTGTGATTGAAGGGATGGTTTGGAGAGCACCAAATGGGGAGGAAAAAGGAGAAGGTGTGGGCTCTTTCAGTGTTGCTGAGATCATCCCACAGAAAACATTGCAGACAGAAAGGAAACTGAAGTCCTTCACAGGATAGGTAAAGTTGCCTGATCCTGGGTACCCAGAAGGGAAAAGTTGCCTTCAGAGTAATTGGCCAAGGCTTAGATGAAACGACATAATAAGGCAAACCCATGGGCACCATTTGAGTGGCTCCTGATCTCGCCACCTGGACGTTTTCTGTGTTTCAATGTTGAGTTTGGGGACAGGCCCCAGCTGCAGGCCCAGATGAAGCGTTTAACAATTCTTTGCCCCAAAGACTTTTTTTTTCTTTTATTTTAATGCTCACTATCTGGCATATCGAATCTCTGAAGCCTTGTGGCTTTGTGGCATTTAAATGCCTACAGCTGTCTTCTAAGTAAGTCTGGGTCATCGTACTGTGGCCCCAAAGCTTGAACAAGGTTTACTTGGAAGCTCCGTGAAACTTCTGCTTAGGAGCATCTGGGGACAGAGGAAGGCAGGGGAGGGCAGGCTGGAAGCTAGGGGATGGGGAGAGAATAGGAGCGTGCTGGAGAGGCTTGCTGAAGACTTGCATCATAATACACGGATGCAATAACTTAACCGAAGGAAGCTGATGTTATCTAGGACTTGATTCGATTTTAGAACAAGAGGAAATCTATTGGGTTGTCCACTGGAGACTGGGCTGAGACCAGCGCCGTTTTCCTTCTCCCACTAAGAAGTGAAAAATCTGGGCACCCGGGAGTCTCCTGTGTCTCCGAAGTTCCTCCCTCTCCTCGCAGCCTTCTCAGCTGTAACTCAAATAATAGTAATCAAGTGTACTGACTTGAGAGAAGGTCTAACTTTAGTTCGTTTTGTTATTTAGTGATATGGTGGAGGAGGGGCGGAGGTGGAGGCCGCCATCTATGACTAATGCTGTCTTGCAAGCTCTTAGCCATATTTAGTAATGCGAGGTATAAAAATAAGCTTTTGGTTCTTTTTTTTTTTTTTAAGTTGACTTCTGTTTCCTTTCTTCTATTCCCACTCCCAAAGATGGATTTAACTAGTTACACTCCCAGCTCAATGCTGATAGACATGTATTTATTATCGGTGCTCTAAGCCCTGGAATTTTTTTTTTTTTTTTTTTTCATTCATGAGGCCACAGACATATACATTCTACTCCAGGCCCTGTGAACCGTCAGCCAGGGCGCTGTGATATGATAAAGTTTTCAGGCCCTGTTTAGTTAAGACTGAAGATCTGGTACCCGGCCAATATCCACCACTCAGGGCTCTTTTCACAGTCCAAAATGATTTGGCTTAAACGTTTCCAACTGTGATGAGGTCCCATTTCAGTGATTATGCAGTCATTCACTTTTCCACATCAACATCAAAGTCATTAACAGCCGAGTATTATTGCATTGGCTGGAATTCAGTTAAGGACTAGAGGGAAGTTGCTCTTTATTAAGATAAATCATTGCCTTGGTTATGTCACCCATGAAATAATCAATTTACTGTGTTGGTTAATTTCCTTCCTCTTTGATCTGTGAATTAAATTCAACAGATCATTGTTTCACACAACCACCCCTCAAAAAAAAAATTTTAAGAGAAAAGTGCACACATGTGTTCCGATGGCTGTGGTCTTACAAGAACGATAAACAATGCCACAATGCCTAGGGCTTACGCCTTCCATCTATCATTACCACAGTTATCTTTCCAAGGGCGGGGCAATGCCCAGAGCTGGCTGGGTGACCCTGTCTCTGCATTCTTGAATGTTCTGCTAAGTAATAAAATGTTAAGCAGAACTAACCTTAATAGTTTAGGCACCACAGTTGTGTGTCCAGTCTGAAGTGGGATATCGTTGTCTGGGATCCAGGATGAATGAGCAGTGATGTTTGCAAGGATACTCACTTATAAATGTGAGGCATCCTCTACAAGGATCCCTCTCATAAATACAAAACACTCCTTGCTCCATAATTCATGGTTCTTATAGGGAAAGAAGTTGAATGGGGTGTTTTATTTTCCTTGCTTTGGTGATTCCTCTGAGAAATACTCTTGTACTTGGATGATTTAAAAATATATATTTTATAATGAAATATTTCAAACACGCAGACAAGTATAGAGAATAATATATAATAAAAATCCATGGACCCATAACACAACTTTATCAAATCTTAACATTGTACTTCAGATGTGTGTGTGTGTTTTAGAGAAATAAATTTATAGATATAGCTGAGGATGCCTAAGCAACCCTTCTCTAGTCTTTTTCATTCTCCTCCTCTGCAAATAGAATGACTGTCATGAATTCATGCACATAAATATTTTATTTTATGCTTTATTTTTTTGCTGCATATATTTCACAACTATGTACAGCAATGCTATTTTATAAATGTTTTACGCTTTAATTTTTCTTTTGGATGGGGCATCTTTTGAGACACGATGTAGCCCAGGCTGGTCATCTTCAACTCCTGCTCCTCTGCCACCACCTGGAGATTACAGGCGCATCCCAAACATGTTGAGGTTTTACCATGTTTGGGAGATCAGTCCTTTCTCACCTTGCTTGCATCACTCCATTATGTGTTGGGAGTCGCTGCCAATAATAATAATGCAAATAGAGCTAGGTCATGGTTGCAATAAGAGCAACAAAAAGAAAAAAGTTGTGGTTGTATAGTATTTCATTGCATGGTTACATTTGAATCATTGCCATGCCTTTTGGTTCCTTAATATAAATGTTCCCTTAGGTCACGTACAAACAAACAAATAAATACAAAAAAAAAAAAAAGGATTTCTGAGTCATAGGTCATGCATATTTTTGTCTTTGCTAGATATTGCCAACTTTTATCTACAGCAGAATTGTTTCTCCAGACATCCCATGCTAGGGTGATGGAGAATGATTTTCTTATGAACATCAGACCTAAGCAATACCCCCTCTGGTTCCCACACGCTCATTCTCCACACTGAAAAGAAAGCAGAAAACTGTAGGTGACATGCTTCTAATGAAAGTAAAAACTGCCTAGATAATTATCTCTTAGCTCTCTTTCACCCTGTCTTTAGAGATGTGGCTCAAGAGATATGAGCAGTCAAAATATTAGGGGCTAGACTGCGGTTTAAAATATGTGACCAGATCATCTCGGTGAGCAGAAAAGGCAATGAAGGAGAATTTCTTCATTGGTACTTTAGACCCCAACCAATAATTTTTAAAGTGCTTTTAATAAATGTAAGACTCCAGTCTCAAACTTCCACAAAGGTGACCAGACTATCTTTTTTTTTTTTTTAAAGTTTCGAAAAGGCTCTTGATTCATTAAAATCAAGTAGCATTTACTGAACACTTAATTAGGCGTTGTGTCATCATACCCCTGTACTCCACATTGACATGGAACTCTTTATTAGAGAAGCTGCAGCTGGAAAAATGAAGCTGGTAGTGACACAGAAATAGGAAGGGACCAAAAACGTGCTTAGGTTTTCACCACCTGTGATTAGCCCAAGTTTAAAATGCTTGTTCCCCCCCCCCAGAAGGTAGTGCAAATTTGTGTGAGAGGCAGAGAGTGTTCTGAACGCTCTCCCTCCCCAGACTTATTGCAGTTTACACCTAAGCAAAATAGAAGTTGGACCTGACCTGAGCATTCATTCCATATTGTAAAGGTATCTAGTCATAGTTAGTATATATAGATGGTATAAAACTGTCAGAATTAAATCTTGCCAATATTACTATCGTGTTTCTTCGTTTTCCACACCTGGAGCAGGAGCACATAATTTTTGCTATTTCTTGGTGGGTGTTAGATGCCACATCAAGTGTGTCTTTCTGGATTCCATTTCCAATCAGGAGAGAAGTGACTGTTTAGACTTTTCTGTTTCTCCAGCCTCATCTTTCCTAGGCGTAGTTCTCAGATCTGTGGTTCCGGGCCTGCATCACCTACAGGGAGGGAGAAGGAGTGTAGGGATCAGTAGAGATACCCCACTCTTCCTTCCTTCCTTGACTGTCCCACTATGGAAAAAACTTGTTACAAACATCTTGTATTTTATGACATCAGATGGCTGAGGACAAAGATAACCGGAGGAAGTTAGAGCTTAAACTATCATGTCTTTTAGTTTTTCAGAGGCAATGGTTTTACCTTTGATAGCAAACTGTCAGTGTTTCTGTTGTTAATATGAAAGTGTAGTAACAGGTCTCAGAAATGTATCCAAGCTTCAGCCTCTCAACCTGTGAAATGGAGATGATAACTATTAACAACTCACTACCTAGACTACAAGGACCACGGCAACAAACAGGGAGTAGTTAGCAGAGGACCTGACAGAATGGATGTCGTGAGATTTCGTTATCCATTGTTATCTGGGTATTGAGTGTCCCCAAAGGTCATGTGATAAAGGCTGATTTGTCAGCCTGTGGTGCTGATGAGAATTATTAGACTTTTCAGGAGGAGGGGACAGGTGGAAGGTCTTGGGATATGAGGTCTTAAAGGTGATATTGAGACTCCGTTTGCTTCCCCATTCTCCCGCTTACTCCTTGTCTGCTAGAGGTGGGCAGCTTTGCTCCACACTGCCTTCCCCGCTGCGACGTGCAGTTTAGCTGGACCCAAAAGCAATACAGCCAACTACCAGAGACAGAATCCTCTGAATGTATCCCTCAAAAAGCCCTTTCTTCCCTGTAGGTTGATGTTTGCGATCGTTTTGTCTCAGCAATGGAAAGCTAAAGCACACACCATCTTTCTCACTTCCTTCCACTTACTGAAATTTCTAAGAGATCTTCAAATAGAGATTTGCAGTTTAAAAACATAACAGGGAAGTTTGTATTTTCTGCAAGAAAGTCAAGATATTATCTTTGCAGCCTTTTCTGTGAACACCTGTGGGTAGGGTGATAACATTGACAAATTGTAGTTTGCTTTTGTGTGTTCTAGCTGAGCACCCGAAGCTATATGATCTTGACTTGAATTCTGCATCCGTGTCTTCCTAGTAACAGAACCCGAGGTTGAATCCTGTCTTATCTGCAAGGATTAGAGCGGGGAACGCTTTGCAAACCCGTCTAAGACACTTACCTGAGCACTAAATCAATGTGAGCCTGGATGATGTATTATGGCCATCGCTCCTGTCCTTAGTTACTCCCTGACTCTGGTATAGGGCGAAGACACTAAAACAAAATGGAGGCCCCGGGCTCTACCAACTGAGCCCATCCTTCCTCAAGAGCATCCCAGGGCACTCCAGGACCCTGCTTGTTCACCTGTGTGAACTGCCCCTGTGTGTCCACCTCGTTCTTCTGTGCTTGACCCACCGACCCACCGTCCCACCCACCCCTGGACCCGGAACATTGCTCCGGATGGCATAGTGTGCAAATCAGCCTTCAGTCTGAGGATCATTTTTTTTTCAAGACATAATTGTTGCTTTTGTTTATGAAGGGGTGATGACAGCCTTGAGAGATGCACGGAAGTGCAGGGAATTTGGAAGACCCGAGTACCGCGGCATAGAGCTTGGAATTTTCATTTTCCCACCGGTCAATCAACTGTGAAAAGTAAAACAACTTTCAGAGAAGTCAGGAATGTGACTGGTGGGAAGAACTCTTGCAGGAGATTTCTTGTCTTTGTGGTCTGTTTGTCACAGGAGCGGCAGGAATGAAAATGCCAAGGCGGTGTCATTAGTGGACAGTCGCTTGACTCGGGAACACACAAGTTCTTCACCCACGAAAGTATCTAAAGGAGCAGTGAGCACAGGATAAAATGGTGCCCATTTTCTTGTGGCAACAAAAAATTGTCCTTTCCTTGATTTGGGACGAATTCTTAGTCAGATGTGAAAATGCTGCATGGAATCACTCTCAAAAAAAAAAAAAAAAGCTAAAAATTAGGGAAAAGATACCACAAGTACTAAACACGGAGTTTTGGACACCACAGACACACGGATACTTATTTTATAAACTAAGATAGAAAGAAGCCCAGTCTTCTGTTTTCTAAGTATTTTAAGTCCAAACATGTAAGCTTTATCTTTGTTTTTTAGTAAGTACAGGAAAAGTATAGAGACCTCCCCCAGCAGGTGATATAAAAATTGGAATATTTTTACTTTAACTTCCAAGACCTACAGCTTCAAGGACAAAAACAAAAAAACAAAACAACATAAATCAAAATATAAGCAATAGGTGTAGACACAAGTATTTTCTCTTTTTATAATGCAATTCAATTCTATTAATTTCTTTTCCTTTCTCCTATACCAAGATACTATTAAAGTATAGTATATGAGAAATATTGATTAGGACTGGATTCTTTAAACATTTCAATGAGCAATAGTCATTATTTTAAAGAGGCTCATTTCTGGGGACATTTTCTCATTCCTATCTATTATTGTATTTAGACAGTGAATGAAATTTAATGGTAAATAAAGTTCTAAGCTAGTTATATTTATTGTTGAATGTGCCCTTCTATCAATTTTTAAAATTTATCAAAATTATAGATTAAGCTATCAAGTGGCTGGATTTTAAGGAAATTCCCCTTATTATCAGTTCACGTTTGTTAAGACACTCTTCACATAGCTACCATTAAGCATAAGTTCTCAGCAGAAGACAATTACTTTAATAAATGATTCTTGTGCTATCAAATCCCATAGTAACCATTTCTGCAAAACGAACTGGAAAATCTCTTCTATGTTTAGAAGAGGTGGCAGTTTGCAAAAGAAGGCCAACTTTTGTACTCAGTTATCAATGGGTAATTCTGGCTTGGAATTCTGCCCTCAGAAAACACTCTAATAAATCCAAATCTCAAATAAGTTCTTGGTCAGTGGAGCAGTTCATTATTCATTGCGTGGAGTATAAAGAAAAGCTTAATATTTTCCCAATGATTCTCTGCCTAGTAAATTTCATTATTTCTCATTCAGGTAAAAAAATAAATCCAACTCTATTAGTTGTGATCTTTCTAAATTAGAAGAAATTTCTTCTTTAATAATCAGCATTATAGAAAATTTTAAATCTTAATGATTTTTTTCTCATCAATAAATACATTTAGAGTAGTTGAGAAGTTGTTTTTTTTTTTTTTTTCTCTTACCACATAATCCATGGCAGAAGGTTACACTTTTTTTTAAGTCTTATTTATACCAAAAGCTCAGTCAGTATACTTGGGTCAGTATAAGGTGTTTGCTTTGTGCTTTGGAATATATTTCTTATGAGAATAAATGGAAAAAAGATTCGTATCAGAGCCGCCAGTGAGGGTCACTAAAAAATGGTGGGTCCAGAGAGAAGAACCCAAGTAGTTAACAGCAGAATCAGAATTAGTAAGCAGATACCTGGTTTTCAGTTAGTTGCTCTGTTTCCTACTCTAAACCTTGCCTTTTGCAGGCATGCCATGACCTAGGAGCACTGCATGTCACTAAAGCTCTGGGGAGCTGGATTCTGAAGTGATACAGCAGAGTTCACTCTGTTCTAACCTGCCATAGGCTTTGGGAAAAGAGTCTTGAAAGAAGAGAGTAAGAACTTCTTCTAGTTTGGGTGTCCATTGATGTGAAGAGACACATGATGTTTCAGGACAACTCTTTGAAAGAAAAACATTTAATTGGGCTGGCTCACCATTTCAAAGATTTAGTTCATTATCGTCATGGCGGGACGCATGGCACCATCCAGGTCAGTGTGGTGCATGAAGATGGAGCTAAGAGTTCTACATCTTGATCTGAAGGCAACAGAATGAGACTGTGTCCCACACTGGGCAGAAATTAAATACAGGAGACTTCATAGCTGGCCCCCACAATGACAGACCTCCTCCAATAAGGCCACATCTCCTAATAGTGTTACTCCCTAATGGCCCAGCATTCACACATGAGTCTATGGAGGCTATACCCATTCAAACCACCACATTCCACTCCCTTGCTCCCCGTAGACCTGTAGCCATAAAATAATGCAAAACGTGTTTAGTCCAATTTCAAAAGCCCCTATTGTTTATAAAAGTCCCAACTTGTTTAAACGTTCAAAATCTCTTCTGAGATTCATGCAATCTCTTAACTGTAATCCCCTGTACAATCAAAATCAAAAGCAGATCACGTATTTCCAACATATACCGGCACAGGCTATACATTACCATTCCAAAATTGAGAAAAGGGGGCATAGTGAGGAAATACTGGACCAAAGAAAGACCGAAAACCAGCTGGGAGAGCTCCAAACTCCGCATCTCCATGTCTGTTGTCAAAATGTTCAGCAGACCTCCAGATCTTTTCAGTTTTGTTGACTGCGGCATACTTCCCTCAGGCTGGTTCCACTCCATGTTAACTGCTTTCCTTGACAGGTATGTCATGCCCTTGGCATCTCTAAACTCTCGAAGTATTCTTTTTTAATTTTAATTTTTATTTGTTTATTTATTTTTTTACAATGTATTCATTCTATATCCTGATTGTATCCCCCTTTCTCATCGTACCCACCCTCCCTTCCACATCCCCCTTATCACCTTCTCCTAGTCCACTGAAAGCGAAAGTCCTTCTCCCCTGCGACCTGACTCTAGCTTATCAAGTCTCATCAGGACTGCCAGGACCCTCTTCCTCTGTGGCCTGGCAAGGCTGCATTGCCAGGGGGAAGTGATCAAAGAGCAGGCAATCGAGTTTATGACAGAGGCAGCCCCTGCTCTCCTTACTCGAGAACCCTCATGAAGACTGAGCTGCCTATGGGCTACATCTGAGCAGGGGGACTAGGTCCTTTCCATGCACGGTCCTTGTCTGGAGCATCAGTCTCTGCAGGCCTCCCTGGGTCCAGATTTTTTGGCTTTTTTGATCTTTTTGTGGAGATCCTGTCCCTTCTGGGTCCTTCTATCCCTAACCCCTTTCTTCCATCAGACTTCCTGCACTCTGCCCTGCTGTGTGTCTGCATCTGCTTCGATCTATGGTAGGTTCCCATCCTGTTTCCTCTCTTCCACTGCTTCTGGAGTCTATCCTGTTTGCCATTCTGAATGAGATTTAAGCATGCTCCCTAGGGTCCTCCTTGTTGTTTAGCTTTTTGAGGTCTTTAGATTTTAATATGGTTATTCTATATGATATGGCAATCCAGGGTTCACATTTGCAGCTTCACACAAGGACCTTCACAGCTTCACACAATGGGCTCTCTGGGCCTCCATGCAGGAACACCCCACCACACATCTGGCCTCAATGACTTCCCTTAGTCTCAGAGGGAAATGCCATAACCCCTTCTTCTATTCTTGATTCTAAAGTCAGAACCGCTTGGTCTGTCAAAGCTGTCAAATTATGCTGCTTGCTGGGGCTGGAACATGGCCCATTTGTCCAACTACATCTTTACCAGCTTCTGAAACCTTTCTGAGCCAGGCCCCCACAGTTCAAATCGCCCGAAGCACCACTGTCTTTCATGTCCCTTCCTATTTGTATGGCCTATTAAGCTCTGCTTAAACCATTTCACTGCTCTCTTAATCCAAAGTTCCCAAATCCACATTCCTCCAAGCAAAAGCATGGTCAGGCCTATCGCAACAATATCCCAGTCCCTGTACCAACTTCTGTCTTAGTTTGAGTTTCTTTGGCTCTGAAGAGACACTATGACCAGGCCAACTCTTATAAAGGAAAACATTTAATTGGGGTTGGGTTACAGTGTCAGAGGTTTAGTCCCTCTCCGTCAAGCAGGGAAGCATGGAAGCATACAGGCCAGCATGGTGCTGAAGACTGAGGTGAAAGTTCTATAGCTAATGGGAACAGGGGCTGTCTCTGACTTGAACTCAGTAGCTGGCTCTTTGCTCACCTCCCCCTGAGTGGGGAGCAGCCTTACCAGGCCACAGAGGAAGACAATGCAGCCAGTCTTGATGAGACCTGGTAGGCTAGGTGAGAGGGAAGGAGAGGAGGACCTCCACTATCAGTGAACTTGGTGAGGGGTATGGGAGGAGAAGAGGGAGGGAGGGTGGGATTAGGAAGGGACAATGGAGGGGGCTATAGCTGGGATACAAAGTGAAACAAACTGTAATTAATAAAAATTAAATAAATAAAAAGAAAATTCTACATCTTGATCTGAAGGCAGCAGAATAAGACTGTGAGTCACACTAAGAAGAGATTGAGCATAGGAGACCTCAAAGCCCGCCCCCACAGTGACAAACTTCTTGCGACAAGGCCACACATCTTAATAGTGCCACTCTATAGGGGCCAAGCATTCACACACATGAGTCCATGGGGGCCATACCTATTCACACCACCACAGACCTCAGACAAATATCTCCTCTGCATTCTTCAGGGAGAGAAATGGTGCCAGAGAGGTGCCAGAGAGGTCAACAGCCTGAGGCTTCTCAGCCAGGACGGCTAGAAAGAAGCAGGAAGATGTACTTACATAGTTTGGAAAGGAGATTTTCAAAAGCATGACAATAAAAGTAGAAATAAAAAAAAATATGGATAGACCTATAGCCTAGACAAAGGATGAGTAGAAATTCCTCAAAGCCGTAAAACAATAAGTGGGGTGCCAGCTTTTCTTTCAGTGCCATCATTATTCCTACTGAGAGACAAGGAAATGAAAAAACACAGAGATAAGGATGCAGGAAAGAGACCTGTATTTCAACAAGCATGAAAAAATTCATACCCTTGCAAAAAAAAGCAAACAAATGGAAAAAAAAAACTTTAAAATAGCACAGGAACACCATTTTTCTTAACTACACAGCTAAATATAATGAAAAATCGACAATGTCCCAAATGAGCTATGAGAGACTATTGGCTGCTGCTTGCGCCGCTGAGAGGGATTATGTTATCAAAGACCAGCTAGGTTCTGTTAATCGAGAGAGGTTTTTATATCTGTTTCCAAAGTCTCAAAGTGCCCCTAGTTTGGGAACTGGCAATTCTTTTAAAACCCCGAGGTAAAATCAACTAAATATAAAATGTTAAAGCTGAAAAAAAATCACACCTCAGAAATATTTGTTGAATAAATTTAATATTTATATAATTTAAAAACATGTATATAATTTCAATATAAGATATAATTGCACATCCTTTATATAAATTCAATAATATTTGAACACATTATTAATTTGTTGTGCATAACTGAGAAAGAGGTTTGCAATGTGCACGTGAGCACTGGACATCTGCTTGTTTTATGTATGTGTGCGCACACATATCTATGTGTTTTAATGTCTTATATTTTATGGAGAAGAATGTTATGAGGGAATGAAAATCTTCTCCACTAGTATGAAAGACTTAATTGATAGAGAGCAGGTTAGGAGTCCAGTGAGGACAGGGAGCATTGAGAAATGTTCTTGGCAGTGGTAGTGGTGGTGGTAGTGATGATGATGATGATGATGATGATGATGATGGTGATGATGATGACATTGATGATAGTGGTGATGGTGGTAATAGTAATGATGACGTGAGAGAGACTACTAAAACCAGATTACTTATGGTCTATTAGGCCTTGGTCTGATGTTTTGTATTTATTCACCTTTTTTCCTTTCTTTCCTACAACAGAAAAATCCACCAGGACAAGTATCTATTTTGCTGTTGTACCTTTGTCATTAGAATGTTACCGGTTGCATGAGAGCAACCAGCCACTTAAGGATATGGGTACTTCAAACGTGAGTGATATGAGTTGCAAAATAGGATATGTCTGTAAGGAACATTTATTGTGGTTATACATTGAGACAATAATATTTGGACATAGAGAATTAAACTAAATACTGTATAAAAATTAACTGTACCAATTCCTTTTTACTTTTAAGAATACAACTAACCTTATATTCAATATATATTTAAATTCAGTTAAATTTAAACTAAATAGACATTTAACAGATATCAGAAGTTATCTGTGTGGCTCACATACTATTGCTGTTAAAACCACAGACATAGAAGAGACATAGCTGTCATTCATCGTTTGCTGAATGAATGAAAGAGAGAGTGGTGCAGGCTTTTTTGTTTTTCCTTGTGATCTCCAGATTTTTTTTTCAAATTCGTTTTTTTTTTCAAATTTATTTATTTATTTTTATTAATTACACTTTATTCACTTTGTATCCCAACTGTAGGCCCCTCCTTCATCCTTACCCAATCCCACCCTTCCTACCTCATCTTCCCCCACCCCAAGTCCACTGATAGGGGAGGTCCTCCTCCCCTTCCCTCTGACCCTAACCTATCAGGTCTCATCAGGACTGGCTGCATTGTCTTCCTCTGTGGCCTGGTAAGGCTGCTTCTCCTTCAGGGGGACGTGATCAAAGGGCCAGCCACTGAGTTCATGTCATAGGCAGTCCCTGTTCTCAATACTAGGGAACCCACTTGGACACTGAGCTGCCATGGGCTACATCTGTGCAGGGGTTCTAGCTTATCTCCATGCATGGTCCTTAGTTGGGGTATCAGTCTCAGAAAAGACCGCTGTGCCCACATCTTTTTGGCTCTGTTGCTCTCCTTATGGAGCTCCTGTCCCCTCCAGGTCTTTCTATCTCCACCTTCTTTCATAAGATTCCCTGCACTCTGCCCAAAGTTTGGCTATGAGTCTCAGCATCTGCTTTAATTTATTTCTGATACCAAGCCAGAGGGAGTTGTTAGGAAAGATATGGTTCCTGATGTATAGTTGTTGAAGTAGCCTCTCTCAGACTCTTGTTTTCCCCAGAGTATTTCTGAAAGGCCCTGATCATTTAGTACACATGGACCTGGTTGCAGAGAACTCTGAGTCAAGGCAAAAAATTGTGCTGTCGCTGGTATAGTAGTCCTAGACTTTGATTTGACAGAATCAACAATTGCGCTAGTGGTTTGCAATTTAAAATTCAATATCTTTATCTTGGTGGGCATTACCAAATAGATTTGGGTAGTGAATAGATATAAACTCATTTAATTTATTAAAAATATCATAAACTAACATACAAGTAGAAGCCAGGTCCTTTTTTCACTGAGAGACATGTATACATAGAGTAATAATTCTAAAGGGGTTGATCTTCAAATTCTTAGTGGTTTAAGAACGATACTTCTTTTTTTTTTAAATGCATCTGTAAGTGTAAGATATGAAATTCTTAATTATTCATTTACCTGTTCTGATTTCTCATACATCTGTGTTGGCCAGACATATATTTATAGAAAAGATCTTTTCCTATCTCTAGAAATGTGGAAGAGTAAGTTTTTGAGAATTTATAGGCAGGTCGTAGAAGTGTTTTCTAAGTGGATGACAGACGCTGAGGCTGGATCCTGCTTCAGGCAGTAGCAAGCAAGTTAAACCATCTCTGATTGACTTTTATTAACTCTGATTTGTAAGGCTGATAGGCTCAGGCTTGTAGCTGATGGACAGGTTTTTGTCACTCAGCCAAGATATGAATCCTAGAGAAATGCCAAAGAGAAGAGACGGTGTTGTTCTCTCAATCCATTGTGCTTTGAGCGTTTGCTACTTTGGTTTTTTTTTTTTTTTTTTTTTTTTCTGTTTTACATACCCAAGCTGAAATGTTTTTACCAATTATTTTGTCATTCTTTACAAAACTTAGTTTAATCAGACGCCGAGTCTGATCCTGGTGCTTTAGGCTATGGCTGTAAATAGCAACGATGTGGAAATGCTATTTGTTTGAGCAGCTGAACACATTGCTTGAGAGAGCAGGCGCAAAAATATGAACATATACTTTTTGTCTTTTTCTCTGACTCCTAGATCACTCCAGAGGCTATTTGTTTATAGAAAAAGTTCCATTAGTTATCCCTTAAAATGCATCTTATGGGCTAGTTAGGTATAAACGCAAAAGCCTTTTATGTAAACAACATAGTCCTTTTTGTTTGTTGGGTAGGCAGTAGGAGCAGTTATATAGCTTGTTTCTGGTTGCTCCAAAGTACCGTCTCATCTACCAGCTCTTGTTGAGCATTGTCTGGGATGGCCAAGCCTTGTGCATGGCGGATGCTGTGCTAACATTACATTTAAATGTCCCAAAGATATGGCATGGGTTATCATTCCTATTTTAAGTGTAGAAGTGCATTTTTTAAAAAAGGTTTTTGTTTTGTTTTGTTTTTTAATTTATTTTATTTTGTTTTGTTTTTTGTATTTTTTTTGAAGTTTCAAGCCAGTAACACAATTGAGTCCTCTAAATCGCTCACTGCTTTTTGTCTTAGTTGTAGGTGGGTCTCCCAAGTCTTTTATGTTCCACTCATTAAAATATGCTCTCTGAAATGATCCAGTGATTGCCTTCTCCCTCAGATATAAAGGGTGATGAAGTTTCATGGGATTTTTGTTTCCTTTGAGAGTTCCTCTCTGACCATTGAGTTATTCAGAAGTCTGTTTTGTTTTGAAATATTCAGAGATTTTCTATGTGTGCTATTGAATCCTCACGATGCTGTTCTGACTGCAGGACACACTCTTATCATTTTGGCTCTTTTCAATGTATTATGGGTTAACCAATGACCCATATTGGTAAAATATCCCATTTGTACTTGGTAAGAATTTTTGTTTTGTTTGTTTTTGCTGTTGTATACAATGTTTTATGAAAGTTTATCAGAACTGTTTTTTTTATATCCTTATTTAAAGGATGGGAGAAGTTTCTAACTATAATTACAGTCATAGTGTTCTGTATTTCTTCTCTTCAGTTTCCCGCTCAACATTTGTTGACACTCAAGTGGGACAAGGGAAGGACTCCTCATTATTTCCGGGCAGGGATGAGATACACAATGCCTCTTCCACTGCTACCAGGCACAGGTGGCCTTTCTACCACTACCAGGGGGCAAGAATGTTGGCTCTCTGGTAAGCTTTCTCTGCCTCATCCAGCTAGCTGGAAGAATGACTGCTAGTCACTTTTATACTAGGGAACTGGGTCTGGGAAGGTGAAGTTCTAGGTTTCCATGCGAAATCCACTGGGAACATGGCATTGCTATTCGGAAAGGGTGAGAATCTTTTTTCTCTATCCTGATACCATCCTGGCGTCATGGTCAGGAGGCTGGGATGTATTTCCACTCAGCTCTTTCCTGCAGGTGCTTTTGGAAACACAGAATGCCCCTGTGGTGTATACTGGAACCGAACATCTGTTTCAATATTTCTGTCTTGCTGTGTCTTTCCCTTTGTGGTTTTTTTTTTGGGGAGAGAACAAACTGTTGTCAGAAACCATTGCTGTTGCTTGGATCAGGTTGTACTTTCCCACAGTTCCTTTGGGATGCATACATTTAAGAAAGAATTAGTTAAAACTATAACTTACGCTTCCATTTTATGAAGTTAGACTTAATTCCAACTAAACAGAAGAAAGTATAAAACTTAGAGCAGAAATTAAAATACCAATTACTAATTTTCCTCCCTGTAAGGACCCATGAAACAAAAAAGCAATTCTTTGAAGGAACTGATAAAATTAATTGTCAGACTAATGAGAGAGAGAAATCATATTGGTAACTAATAAATCACTAGAAGCATAATAAAGAAACATTATGAACAACTCTGTACTTATAAATGCTTTCTTACATGAAAAGGCGCAATTCCACAGAAGTCACAATCTGCAAAAATTCTCACAACAAATAAGCGTTTTGAACTTGCATAGATAAATCAAAGGAGTACATTTCTTAATTCAGACTACCATGTGCAGATATGTCGGTTTGTGCTGGTAATTCTCACTTAGGAGGCTGAGATAGGAAATTTGATACGAGTCTGAGTCTACCCTGTACTACAGAGAGACTTCCAGATCAGGCCGGGCTACAGTGAGATTCCACCTCTGGAAACCAAATGTAATCGATACGTAGTAATAATCTCCCCAAAATAAAGGCACCAGGCCCTAATAGATTTACTGGTGAACTCAACAACCATTTAAGAAAATATTCATGCAAAATTTTTTTATAACCTCCATTACAAGATCTGCTCACGGGGGGGGGCGATTAGTTTCATAGCATTAATTTTTATGCTATGACTAAATGGGTTTGATCACACAGATGCTAGGCCTGTTCCGCATTTTAAAATCACGTTCTGTAATTCATCACACCGAGAAGCTGAAACTGAATATTCAGGCTTTCACGTGGCAAGGCCATGCTATGTTTGGAGACACATAAATATGTGTCCCCAAAGGTTCTTACGTTCTACGGCTATTCTCTAGTATGGAGAGTGTTAAGAGGTGGTGGGACCTTTTGGAGGTGGGATCTAGTGGGAAGCTGCTAGGGAAATGAGTGAGTGCACTTCAGGACCTTTAGCTTTGCCCAGGACCTCAGTCTCTGGCTTCCTATCTTGTCTTGTGTAGCCTCCCTCTTATACCTGCTTGTGCCATTAAGATGCTTTCTGTCGTGCTGAGATACAGCCAGAAGGCACTTGTCAGACAGTCCCGGGATACATCTGGGGCATTCTCAAAACTGAGCAAAAATATTATCTCAATGAAGTACATTCATACATTATAAGAAAAATCGTAAAAAGTTCAATGCATACATTAAAAATGTCTGCAAATTAAAAAAAACTGTCAATGTGCTAAGAAACGTCTTAAAAATATGAAGAGCTAAAATAGCTCTTAACTAGATTTTTCTACTAGGATGAGATTTACGGGAGAAAACATTTACCCTCCCTTCCTTTATGATGCTGTACTTGAAGTTCTAGCTAACATGCGATCACCATGAGAAGAACAGGTGTGTATGTGACCGTGTTGGCTAATGCCTAAGCCTGTAGCACTTGTGAGGCTGAGGCAGGGTAGTTCCCATGAGCCTGAGGCCATTCTGGTTTCTATACGGAGTTCCAACACCTGTCTGGAAGGAACAAAGCATATAGACATACAGTTTGTAAAGGAAGAAAAACTACTTTCATACACAAGTGATGATTATGTTTAGAAAAGCCTAACATTTTGATTAAATAATAACTTTAATCACTAAGCAATTGTAGCAAAATTTATGGTATCCAAAGTTTAGTTTAGTTTACAAAAGTTCAGCACTTTGCCACGTACCAAAAAAGAAGAAGAAGAAGAAGAAGAAGAAGAAGAAGAAGAAGAAGAAGAAGAAGAAGAAGAAGAAGGAAAGAAAGAAAGAAAGAAAGAAAGAAAGAAAAAGAAAGAAAGAAAGAAAGAAAGAAAGAAAGAAAGAAAGAAAGAAAAGAAAAGAAAAATTTGAAATTAAAACAAAATACATAGTCTGGAGAGATGACTCAGCACAGCACTTGGGTTAAATTACTATCATCCACAGAGAAAACTCGTAACTACCTGTAAACCCAGTTCAGGGGATCCAAGACTCTTTTTTTTCTGGCCTCCACAGACTCCTGCACACATGTGGTGCACATAAACTCAATGAGGTATGCACACATAAAAAGAATAATAAGTAAATCCTTTTGAAAAAAAATACAATACAACTTTTATTAGCAAGCCCTCAAATGAAATACTTGGCTATGCTTATAAACGTGTGTAATGTCTTGTTGTGGTTTAAAATATAAGGCGCTCCCTGTAGTCTTGTGTGTTTGAACACGTGGGTCTCCAGCTGGTAGAGAGTCTTTTTCTTGGCTGTTGGACAGGAGGTGGCATTTCACTTGAAGTATGTCACTGGGTTGAACCTCCGTGTTTTATAGCCTGATCTTGCTTCTTGTCCACTTTCTGCTTCCTGCCTAGAGATAATTGGATCAACTGGGCTTCGATCCTGAAGCCATGCCTTCCACACCACGACGGTGTGAGCCAAAAGCAGCACACACCCTCGTCTAAATTGCTTCTTGTCAGAGAGTTGGTCCCAGCAATGAGAAAAGAAAAGTCGGTTTCCTCTGTTTGAGGAAAACCACAAAACAAGGCAATATTTGCAAAGGACAGTCAGTGAAGTACTCAGGTTAATATCCAGAACTCAAGAAGTTAAACCAAGTAATCCAATTAAAAAAGGGGATACATAGCTAAACAGAGAGTTCTCACCAGAGGAATACTGAGTAGCAGACAAAGACTTAAAGAAATGCTCAAGATCTTTAGTCATCAGGGAAATGCAAATCAAAATGACCCTGAGACTCTACCTTACACTCATCAGAATGGCTAAGATCAAAAACTCAAATGACAATACATGCTGGAGAGGTTATGAAGAAAGGGGAACCCTCCTCCATTGCTGGCGTGAGCATAAACTGGTACAACCACTTTGGAAATCAATCTGGTGCTTTCTCAGAAAATTAGGAATAGTGCTACCTCAAGATCCAGCAATACCACTCCTGGGCATATATCAAAGGATGCTCAACCATACAACAAGGACATTTGATCAACTATGTTCATAGCAGCTTTATTCATAATAGCCACAATCTGGAAACAACCTAGATGTCCCTCCACCGAGGAACTGATAAAGAAATTGTGGTACATTTACACAATTAAAAACAAGGAAATCATGAAATTTTTAGGCAAATGGAAGTAACTAGAAAAGAATCATTCTTAAAATTCAACTATCAGATAAAAATCAGTTTAAAAAGAGAGTCGAAGTTCTTTAAATAAACATCACCAAGACATGTTAATGACCAATAAGCTATTGGGAATGTAGTCAACATTGTGAATCAGTAAAGAACTGAAATTAGAACAATAATGAGACAACTCTAACCCACGGTGTGACCAGAATCTCAAGTTGTGACACTACTAAGTGCTAGTAAGGATGTGTGGTAATAGGAATGCCTTCTCATTCACAGACAGTAAGAATGGAAGATGGCATGATCACTTTGAAAGTCAATTTAGCAGTTTTGTGTCCAACTCAGCATACCTTTTTTTTTAAATCACTGAAACAATGAAAATTTACTTTCAGATACAAGATAACATAAATTAGGTAGTTCAAGGCTCAGTTCATTCAGCAATACAGTGAAGTTACAAAGCTCCCTCAAAGGTGTTTGTGCCTTCAAAATCGTAGTGCTCCCCTGGAGAGTTCCAAAGTGCCATGCCAATCACCAGCTTAGTGATTTTACTGATTTAGTGGATTTTCCCCTTTTTATAGAAATAGAATTTTCTTTCACATAATATATCCTGATTAGGGTTTCCTCTCCCTGTACTCCTCTCAGTTCCTCCCCTCTTCCCCTCCCATCCCAATGCACTCCCTTTCTGTTATTAGAAAACAAACAGGCTTCTAGGAATAATATAATAAATATGACATAATATATAAATAATATAATATATAATATAATATATAATATAATAGTATAAAAACTAATACTTTGGAGTAGGACAAAACAGATGGAAAAGGGCCCAAGAAAACGCATAGGAATCAGAGATCCTCTTGTTCCCACTTCAGGAATTCCATAAAAACACTAAACTGGAAGCCATAATATTTACCCAAAGGACACTCTTTCAGCTGCCTTTTCCATGCAGAGGGGAGAGGGGATAGCCCTGAGCCCTGAGGAGAGGGATTTGATGGAGATATCCCATACAGGGCTGCATGTTACAAACTCTCTCACTCTCTGCTTAATGTCTAGCTATGGGTTTGTGTGTTTATTCCCCTCTGCTGCAGGAGGAGGCCTCTCTGATGATGGCTGAGCAACGTACTCATCTTTTAAAATTCAGGGTGCTCTTAATCATATTTTGCAGAAACAACATCCTTTGGTATTTATTCAAAGAAGATTAATGATTCTGTCCACATAGAACTTGAGCAGGAATGTAGCAGCTTTGTTCTTAATGGCTCCAATTTGTAAACAACCAAGATGTCCTCCAGTGGGTGAACAGATTAATAATCTGTGGTATATCTAGGCAATGGGATACTTTTAATCTCTAATCTATTAAAAGGCAGGAGGAACCTTACTGCCTATTACTAAGTGAGAGAAGCCAGCTGGGAAAGTACACCTATTGAATAATTCCAACTGTATTAAATTCAATAAAAAGCAAAAACAGACAGTAAAGGTCAGCCACTACTAAGGGCTGCTAGGGGGAAATGGTTAGCAGAGCATAAACAATTTGTAGGACAGTGAACTTATTTTATATTTAAGTATAATGATGGATACATACATATATATATATATATATATATATATATATATATATATATATATCTCCTCAATTGAGATATTTTTTTTCTGGTAGACAGCAAGGCGGCTTTCTCTTCATTTTTAACCATTCAAGTGATGTTTAGAAATGGAAAGACAGAAACATGTTCTAGTTCTTCTCTTTCTTTCTTTTTTTTCCCTCTATCTTTAAGATTTGCTCTTGTCTGATGAATCTTAGCATCTTCCCACTGCCCAAATGTTTGCCAGAGTAGGGCCTCAGGGTACTAGATCCTTGGTGCCTCCGTTGTGTCACCTGATACCCAGTTCAACCTGTCCCTGCAGGGCTTGGATAATTGTAAAGCAACTGTCTTCCCATCCATGTTTCCCACTCTGAAACTTCTTAGATGATGCTCTTGCAGGGCAGGTTAGAGTCAGGAGGAAGCAAACACCGGTGACACGTTATTCCTGGGCAGTTCCCCAAGTACAACCAAAAACAACTTTCAAGGGTCTACTTCTAATCCTCCTACCGGAAACATGGTGATAACAAGCCAGATGCCTACATTTCCTTCAACTTTTGCCAGACTCCTTGGCTCCTTGAAGCAGATTAGAATGTAGTCTGTACAAATAGGTATGTTGAAACCTCCCTCTTCATAGGAAAAATCAGTTTTCAGTCTGAGAATGACCCCATAAGTGGAGTCAAAGAGTAATTGTTACATCATCCTCAAAATATTATTTTTAATGCAGAGGCAGCTTAAAGAGTAGACAGACCAAACATCACTGCCGTCAGGTGTCATGTGATAGTTTTCTCTTTAGCCTCATTTGATATATTTTTAGAAAGATCTGAGAGGCCTTCAAATGATAAAAAATAAAATAAAATTTTAAGTGTTTTATCTGTTATCTGATTTTTCTTTTTAGACGAAGGCTTCATGTTGGTTAGCTTTGAACTCTGAGTTTCAAGATGGTCATCTTGACTGCAAGGCATTTTTGAAAATCACACTCCGTACTTATTGTAGCATGCCTTTCTCTCTGATAAAAGCGGAAATTGTGTCAATTAAATTTAGGAAAGAGTTAGGTGTTTTTGAAGATCTTTCATTTTATCTTTAGCTTTTCATTATAGATCCGTTTATCACCAGGCAGAATTGTGCCTGGCTTTAGAGTTGATTCTGAAAGACACCAAATAAAGGAAATCTCAGTTGGAGACATTAACGTAAGTCCACCCTATGCTAGAGACTGTTAGGAGAGCAACCAACTCTGTGTATGACTGAAATCGCCTATTCAGTGGCATTTACTGCTGAATAATCGAAATATCATTGTCAGTGTCGATCCAAGATTTCAGCAACCAGCACACACCGTATCTAAGGGGCACAGAATCTGAAACAACCGAAATTAGTGAGCAGAGGAAAGGCTGAAGCCAGAACATCAACACTGAGGCTTCCTGGGCAAGACTGGACAACCCGTGAGCTGGAACAATTTGGATCCAGGTCACCCTTGAACATGTCCAGCGTTTGAGAGTGGCGAATATTCTAACCTCCTGCACTTTCCCTTGCCCCAAGCACCAGCTTCCCAGCTCAGCTGAGGCCACAGTGGTTGTGCCAGACAGGAGGTTCTGTGCTCACTGACTGAGAAGACAGTAAGGGCTTCCCAAGTATGCAGCTGCATAGCACAAGTGGGTAGCCACTGAGCCTTGCTGCTCAGTGATAGCAGAGGGGGCTGCCCCAAGTGTGGGGCAAACAGCGGACACCACTGAGCTGACAAATCTCCTACATTTTCATTTGCCCCTGTGGACACAAATCTGAGAGTAGAGAAACAGGGGACCCCCCACAGGCCTGCAAGTGCGTGAGTGCACCTTCAAGTGAGTGCATGCAGAGCCCCAGACCCAGGGTCCCTCATCGCTAGTAGCCAGACATTGGATCCCTCCCACCAAGACCCCCACTGTGGGCAACATAGGGATCTTTAGGACAGTGTTCTCAGCATTGAAGGTCCTTTTTTGTGGGTCTACCAGTGGAGCGGAGTCCAGGCAAGCAATTCCTGGATACAAATTGGTATCCCAACCCAGACAGATCTGAATACCTGGAGGACAGTACTGACAGGCCTGTGGGCCACTGAGACAATCAGAGCACCCGTGCATGTGCATTATGCCCACAAATGGGGCCAGCACCCCCACCTGCGCTTACTCTCCACACTTCCAGCCATCTATGTGCTCTAGCACCCTGTCCTTCGAGACACACTTCCCTGCACACTCCTGCACTTGTGCACATGCACCTGCAACCTTCCTCTCTTAGCTACAAACGAAACACCAACATCCAGTCCTAAACTAGTGGATCTTGCTCATCTTCCTGAAGAATACTCCAGACTCCAGAGACAGATAGACCCAGTCTGAAGTACAGACTCCAGGAACAAACAGCCAAGGTTATGGATAAGCAGATGGCTAGAACTCAGCGTAAAAACACATTCAACAAAAATCATGACACCATGGGTTCACCAGCAACCACCCATATCAATGGATATTTTAATTCATCAGAAACACAGGAAAATGATCTTAAATCTATGCTTATCCAGGTATTAGAGGCACATAAAGAGGAAATAAACAAAGCTCTCAAAGAAGTGCAGGCAAATACAACCAAACAAATAGAAGCACACGTAGAGACACAAGAAGAGGCATATAGAGAGGAAACAAACAAAAAATAGAGGTCATCATGGAAAGACAGGAATCCACATTCAAACAGATGAAGGAAATGAAGCAAGACATGAAAACAGAGCTAGAATCAATAAAGAAAACACAAACAGAAAAAACCCTGGAGCTGGAGAACTTGGAAAAAATATCAGGAACCACAAAGTTAAGCATCACCAACAGAATACAAGGGATGGAAGAGAGAATTTCAGGCACTGAGGATACAATTGCAGAAATTGATACATCTCTCAAATAAAAAATAAAATTGGAAAAGTTCCAAACACAAAACATCCAAGAAATCAAGGATGCTATGAAAAGACAAAATCTAAGAATAATAAAAATAGACAAAAAAAGAGAAGATACCAGGCTCCCAGGTACAGAAAATATTTTCAAGAAAATCACAGAAGAAAAATTTCCCAACTCAAAGAAAGAGATGTCCATAAACATACAAGAGGCCTACAGAACACCAAATAGACTAGACCAGAAAAGAAACTCCTCATGTCACATAATAGTCAAAACACTGAATCTACAGAACAAAGAACAAATATTAAAAGCAGCGAGGGAAAAAGGCCAAGTAACATATGAAGGTAGACCAATCAGAATCACAGCCGACTTCTCTACAAAAGCTATGAAAACCAGAAGAGCCTGGGCAGATGTTATTCATATTCTAAGAGTCCACAGGTGCCAATCCAGACTACTATACCCAGCAAAGATTTCTATCAAAATAGATGGAGAAATCAAAATATTCCATGGCAAAAGTAAACTTAAACAACATCCACACAGTGAGCCAGAAGATACTAGAAGGAAAATTCCAATCTAACGAAATCAACTACATCCAAGAAAACACAGGCTACGGATAGTTTCACAACACGAAATTAAAAGAAAATAAGCAATGAATCACAGTAACGCCATCAACTCCACAATAAAAGGAACTAACATCCATTGGTCAACATCAACATTAACAGACTCAGCTCTTCAATAAAAAAACATAGACTAAGAGAATTGTTGTGGAAACAGGATCCAACAGTCTGCTGCATCCAAGAAACACACCTCTGTAACAAAGATAGACCCTACCTCAGAGTAAAGGGCTGGAAAAGGGTTTTTCAAGCAAATGGACCCAGAAAACAAGCTCGGGTAACTATCCTAATATCTAATAAAATAGACTTTCAACCAAAATTAATAAAAAAAAGACGAGGAGGGACACTTCATGCTCATCAAAGGAAAAATCCACCAGGAGGACATTACAATCCTGAACATCTATGCCCCAAATACAAGAGCACCTGTATTTGTAAATGAAACATTATTAAAGCTTAAATTACACATTGATACCAACACCTTAATAGTGGGAGACTTGAACACTCCACTCTCACCAAGGGACAGATCATCCAGCCAGAAAATAATGACACTTACAGAAGTCCTAAATCAAATGGACCTAATAGATGTCTACAGAACTTTT
Organism: Meriones unguiculatus; assembly: GCF_030254825.1. Lineage (NCBI taxonomy): Eukaryota > Metazoa > Chordata > Mammalia > Rodentia > Muridae > Meriones > Meriones unguiculatus. The sequence goes on from NC_083365.1 coordinate 26,197,795, forward strand.
CACCCAAACTCACAGGAGTATACATTCTTTTCACCACCTTGCAGAACCCTCTCAAAAATTGATCATATAGTTCAGCACAAAGAGAGCCTCAAGAGCTACAAGAAAATCGAAATAATCCCTCGTATCCTATCAGACCACCATGGTCTAAAACTAGACCTCAATAACAACAGAAATAACAAAAAGCCTACATACATATGGAAACTAAACGACTCTCTACTCAATGACAGCTGGTCAGGGAAGAATTGAAAAAAGAAATTAGAGACTTCTTACATTTACACTGATGGAATACTACTTAGCAATTAAAAACAAGGAAATCATGAAATTTCCAGGCAAATGCTGAGAACTAGAAAAGATTATCCTGAGTGGAATATCCCAGAAGCATAACACAGGGTATATACTCACTTTTAAGGGGATATTAGACATATAATATAGAATAAACATACTAAAATTGTACACCTAAAGAAGCTAAGCAGGAAGGACGACCCTGGGTAAGATGATCAATCCCCATCCAGAAAGGCAAACAGGGTGGACATTAGAAGAGGAAGAAAACAAGGAACAGGACAGGAGCCTACCACAGAGGGCCTCTGAAAGACTCTACCCAGAAGGGTATTAAAGAAGATGTTGAGACTCATAGCCAAACTTTGGGCAGAGTGCAGGGAATCTTAGGAGGGGAGATAGAAAGACTTGGTGGGAACAGGAACTCCACAAGGAGAACAACAGAACAAAAAAACTGGGCCCAGGGGTCTTTTCTGAGACTGATACTCCAACTAAGGACCACGCATGGAGATAACCTAGAATCGCTGCACAGATGTAGCCCATGGCAGCTCAGTGTCCAAGTGGGTTCCCTAGTAAGGGGAACAGGGGCTGTCTCTGACCTGAACTCAGTGGCTGGCTCTTTGATCACTTCCTCCTGAGGGGGGAACAACCTTACCAGGCCACAGAGGAGGACAATGCAGCCAGTGCTGATGAGACCTGAGAGGTTGGGGTCAGATGGAACGGGAAGAGGACCTCCCCTATCAGTGGACTAGTGGAGGGATATGGGAGGAGAATAGGGAGAGAGGGTGGGATTGGGAGGGGATGAGGGAGGAGGCTACAGCTGGGATACAAAGTGAATAAATTGTGATTAATAAAAAATAAATAAATTTAAAGGAAAAAAACCCAAAATATCATTGTCACTTGATGCTTGAGAACTCCAGGAATCTCTGTGGCTCCCTAGGTTGGAGGATGGACAGGAAGAATTAGCTGTGGTCTGCAACTCATATGCCCTGCATGTCAAAGGTGAGTCAAGTGTCATAGATTTCTTGTTGTGCCAAAAGTTACTCACTTTGCAATGAGATGGGTGAGAGTGACTTAGATACAGTGGCATCATTTGCACTATTGGCCATTTCCCAGGGACTTCATTAGGAGAACAGCTACCAGGGGAAACACCTCAACCCTCAGAGCTGGCTTAGGCTGCTGCATAACTCACATATGAGAATGCTGTGATTCTTCTGGTCCGACTTCTGGCATGGAGTGCTCTGGGTTTGGTATCCAAAGATACATGTCAACGAGAGGGAAGCAATATGCCCATAGTATGTCATTACTGGAAATCAAGCACCATGAATTGAGCTACTGGCTGAACTCCTAATGGCCAAGAGATGTGAGGACTTGATGGAATTATTTTGATACATGGTCTCTTGCTTTAAGGAGCCCTGCATTTTAACCATGTTCCTTAGGCATGGATGTATAGTAGGAAACATTAAATTTGGGCACAGTTCTTACAGTTATACGGTGTACAGTTTATATGGGAATAACAACAGAAACACACAATTCTGTACTTAAAAAATAATTGGGTAAAGAGGAAAATAACGGAAGCTAGCATGTGGGTTATAGTTATATTTCTTCAGAGGAGATTTGATGTTCCCAATGTGCCTGTCTCATCACCTAGACTTGATATACTTGGTTGATATTCAGGAGACTGGGCCTTTTTCAGGGAATAGAAAGGGACATTTCATGCCATGAAACATCCAGTAATTGGCTCCATGAAGGAAGAAATTATGACCCACCTGAATTGTGTATGTTTTTGTAATGCAAGCTGGCTCAATGTGAAGATTTTAATTGAATTGTTCTAGGAAGTACCATTGTTATAGGACTTCTTGTCAAGGTGAGTCTTACATAGAAGCATCTTTTCCAAAACATTGCAAAACCTTAGATCTCGAAAAAAATCTAAGAACTGCCAAAGTACCCCCCTCATTGTGACTTGCATTTCACTCAGCTTGGGTAAGGAAACCACACTGGTTGGTTTCTTTAGACTTTGTTTCTAATTGACTTCACTTTTGATTTTCTGTGAGCTTACCCTAGTAAGGTGTTTTGTTTTTTTTTTTTAATTTTTAAATTTTGTGACTGGGGGGGGTGGTTACATAGTTCTGGCAATATCCGTATTCTCATTCCTACACCTTAAAAGCAAACATTTAAGCACGTGTCAGGGTTCGTGAAAGCTAGAACACACTTGTTAGAAGCACTTCACATTTTGCCTCTTAAAATCTTGAACAGCAACAGTGAATAGACTTTTGTGGAAATGGGGCTTATTCTGAAAGAGAAAAAGTTAAGTTTTCTCATTCCCCAGATATTTTCTGTGGCCTAATGAATTTCACACACATGCTGAATTTTTTTTTTTTTTCCCACACACTCCAATACAAATAGGGTTACAGCCTCTGCTTTTTCTCCGTAATGGTCCTGGGGTGTGTACGTTTAACAAACGTGCCTTAGACACAGTGCAGTCTTCTAATGAGTGGGAGGCAAGCTTGCCGTGGGATTAAGCCTTGCCAGCTGGGAGAAACCAGTAGATGATTTTAATAGGAGCATGATATCTTCGGCTGCTAGATAATTCCTCTGTGTGGTAACACGGATGAATATCTGATTTTATGTTCCGATAAAAAGACTCACTTGAAATCTTTTAAGGCGAATAAGTCACAACTGAGTATAAAAGAGCAGACCCAAGAGCTGTGCCACCTGGTTCTAATGATTCGGTGTTCGCAGGTAGAAGGCTGGGACCGCTGCCTTTGGATGGGTGACAGCGTGAGGATTAAGCCGGCATTATTGGTGGCTTATCATTGGGCTGCAGGATTTGACTCTCTTGCCTCCTCTCTTCTCGGGACTTCTGCCTTGTGGCCATTCAACAGTTCATTAGCACGCGGATGAGAAGTGTGCAGGCTGAGGAGGCCTCCCCGGGCCCCCCATTACCCCTGTCAGCAGTTCTCATGGAAGGAGGTGTGGGGGACAAGATTGAAACTAATGGCTGCAGTGAGGCTGGGGGATTACCTGTGGTTTTCATTAGTTCCTCTCACTTGTTAACAAGTGGAGCTGGAGCTGAATGCAGGACTATTTTCTTTATTTACCTGAATATGCAGCATGCTGAGTCCCAGATAAAAATCCTTGCTTGCTACTTATGCCTCAATATTAACTCGAACCTGGGGGAAACTAAAGTCAATTAGTTCTGTAATGTTTCTATATGCACACAAATATGGGTAGGTCTCTCTCTCTTTTTTCTTTCTCCCTCTCTCTCACACACAGCCCTTATAATCAATTCCTTTCAGAGACTTTCATTTCATGTGGGATTTTTCTCAGTTCTTTTGTTTTGAACACAAATGATTATTTGTGGAAGACATGAAACTGAGTCAATCAATCGGATAATCAAAGGGGGAGAAAAGAAATTTAACACAGACTTAGTAAGGATTTTATGAAACATGACCTTAAAATTGCAAGTCTTTTATGTTATTAAATAAACATAGCCATTCAGCAAAAATAATCAGCTTCAATATAATGTGTCTAAGTGCTTTGGGTAAAATAACAAGTGTCAGAATTTAATGTGCATTGAAGTTGGGCTCTGTGCTGAACAGCTCAGACTGACAGAACTCGGGGGGAGCTCCTCAAATAGCTGTGGGAATGGCTCAATGGCTCAGTGAGTGGAATTATTTATTAAACATGTGAGGGGCCTGAGCATGGTTGGACATGCCTGTACTTCCCACCTGGGAGCCTGAGGCAGGAGGATTCTCAGTTTGAGGTAGGCCTGGGAATACAATGAAACTCTGTGTTAAGAAAAATGAAATAAAATGAGGGGAATTCTACAATGTTCTCAAGTGACATATTTAATAGAGGCAAATTTCACTTGAAAGTATCACTAGATCAATGAAATATTATAGATTTCTGACAACTTTCATCTATATTTTTAGAAACCCCTTAGATGCATTTAACTTAGTAAAAGTAATTTGGGGCATTCTCATTAAAACATAAAAGATAATCTTATATTTAAAGCTGTTGTTAGATGATGGGATGTATTAGTTTCATAAAACATGGTCAAATTTTATTGTTATCAATTGTACCTGCCTTTCTCTCCACCCTTGTGGTTATATTATTTTCACCCCTGTGGAGAGCAGTATAATAGCTTTGGAAAGAATTTTATAAATCCATCACAAGCATACTACATTTTAATCATACACTCCTCAAAAATAGTATGTGTTACTTTTGTGAAATGATATATGCAATTAAAATGGAAATTACAAATATACATCCATAATTTCAATATACATGTATATTTCCCTGAGACAGACTGAGGTTGGAAAGTTCTTGTAATGACAGACCGTCCTTGAAAATGTGTCTACTGGCCTCTTAGCTGGCTCTGACTGAGACAAAAGCACTGCCAATTTCATGTCAGTGTTTGTGAAATAACAAGTTTCATTGTAGAACCTAATGATGGTTCTAATAATTTATTTCAAACCTGGGATGACACAGTTTGGAAACACAGTGGGTCGTGTCTTTTTTGGGGGGTTGGGTGGGCGGGGGCCTAAGTTTATGTGTCCTTGGTGCTTGGTCTTGATTTACTTTTGTTTCATGTGTCCTAAGCCACAGAGACTGGATGATAGAGTGATCTATTCGGTCAGTAGAACCACCTTTACCTAGTCTGTTTCTGCCAGTCTTATATGAACACTGGTGTGCTCCCTTCTTTTGGAATCTTGGAGGCATAGTCTGTGAGAAAATGTTCCTCTTTCAGTCAGGTGGCTTTAGTGTTGAGAGCTTCTGGGCCTTTCCTGGCCGATCTAGGAGAACCTGCCAGCTGCAGGAATTATGAACCTTGAACCAGGGTCCAGGTCTCGGGTTTAGGACTTACTTTCTGAAGTCAAAGTGTATCCTAGAACTCTAGCACATGTCAAAGGACACCTTTTCTGGGAATGATAAGGAAAATTATTTTCCTAAAGATGACTTTTAAAAATTATTTGAACAAAGTCAGGTTGCTGTTTTTACATTTAGGGGAACAGTTTTTAAAAAAATCTGGTCCATAGTTGGAGGTTAACAGTACCATACCAGCTGGAAGACTATTGGCGAATATTGATGGCATCATGGATTTTCATTTTATGTACTGTAGAGACACTAGCTTAGAATTTGGAGGATGTTCAGTCTTAGCAGAGAGAAATGGTCACTCTCCATCCCACAGTTTAAGAATATGGACTTGTTATGTGCTGTCAATCATGAGAAATTTTTTTATTTTAGTTTGGGCTACAGCATATGAAGTCAGCAGCTTGGGAAGCCAATGCTTTGGAGAAGTAGGATTTCTCAGCTGAAACTAATGACATTATAACCAAGACAGACCAAAACTTAGAAGCTATGAACATCAATCTGGGACAGTATCCAAAAGACATGTGCACCCATGAATGTGGTATAGGACTAACAACACTGCGAATGTCAAGCCTTCAGAATGTAACAAATGCCTATCCTGCTCCAGCGTGGCTACCCAGAGCTGAGAGCGTGAAAGTGGAAGGCAGCGAGCCCATTGCTTTCGAGATGACATTCAGAACTGACCAACTCCCCGTGGAGTGAGGGCCTCTGGAGTTAGCGATGGGGTAGGCAAGAGAGATGCAAAATAGGGGAATTAAATCTCAAAGAAAACACTTTGGAATTATAATGTGGTCTGTTGGTTGTGTGATACATTACTTTATGCCTGGTGGACAGCAACATAAATTTCCTATGTCCTACAGTTGTGTTGGTCTAAGATCCTATGCAGATTTCACTGGTAAAAATCAACATGCTGCCTGAGCTGTAATTTTCAGCCTAGATTCCCAGGGAAAACCTCTTTCCTTCTTTTTCCAGCTGGTTCAGGCTGCCCATTTTTCTTGACTCACAGATCCCCTCTTTATCTTTAAAACCAGCCACATCTCACCACCTTGCCTTCCTATCACAGTGGGGACAGAATCTGTGTTTAAGGACTGGGGTGATTAGATTGAGCTCATGCGAATAATCCATGGTAATCTCCATAGCTCAGTGTGTGATTATAATCACTTCCACAGAGTCTGGTTTGTTATGTAAGAGAGAGAGAAAAAAAAAAAAGAACATTCATGGGTTCTGAGAATTAGGTTATGGGCATAATTGGGGGTCACTATTCTGCCTATCTTGCTAATATATTATGCCTATTTTCTCATACTATGTACCATAGTATGTACCGTACTATGAAAAACAAGAGAAAAGTTGTTTAATTACATGCTTCAAAAGAGACACCAAGGTCCTAAAACCCTTCCAACCTCTATATTATGCCATGAGGACATGTTGGCTTATGATATAACAAGTTCTTATAAGGATCAGGTGAAATAATTTCAAGGAAACACTTTATGCAGCTGTGGCATATGAAAGTGCCTACAGAGTACTGTCTTTTCATACTATCTACTTTCCATAGGAGCATTTTCCTGATGTAAGCTTGAAAGAAGACAGTAGTATTGTAATTAGTGTTTTAAGATATTTGCAAAAAAAAATCCATCAACTTTTGGAAAGAGAAGCTAAATGCTATGCTCGGGGATTGTCATGTTGATGTTGAGAGCTCTAAAATACCCCCAAGCAAAGACCTAGTACAACATGCAATAATGGTGTTAGACATTAACCTAACCCTAACCCTAACCCTAGGCACCATTATTCAAATTATTGTTGAAAAGTTTGGTTATGCTACATGTTTTGCTCTCTATCTTTTTTGTTTCTTTCATTACTTGGTGTTTTATATTTCAGTTTTTTTTAAATCTCTCGTTTCTATTTCTGCTTCTCTTTTTTTCTTTTTTCTTTCTTTTTTTTTTTTTTGGTCATAAGATATTGAAACTGTTCTTCTAAATGACCTCTTTTTTTATATATATAAGAAAACTGGTGGATATGTAATCAGGAAACTTACATAGTGCCAGAAGGTCCTACACAGGCTTGTGGGGAAGACAACACATCACTGCCCTTACTTGATGCTGGAGCTCATTGCTAGAATCCTACCCTGTCAGGCGAGATGCATCTAGCACTGTAATAGTGGCATGAGTGCTATGGGATAACTGCCTACTTTATGACGGGATCTAAGGCTTTCTTCGCAGGAATGGCCTTAGGAAAGGTACTATAAATCTGGACAAAAAGCTCATGGTTGGGGAAGTCATAGAGTCTACAGTGGAATCTATTATTGTTATTTTGCTAAAGAGTGATGTTGTAAAATTGTTTTCTTAATTAGATTCATACCCATAGACCTCACTGTTCCAATATTAATCAGAGAAGCTTCTTTCTGCATCTTTCTGTATCCATTACAGATACTCTTAACTAGTCATACTGCTTAAAATTGGTGGTTGTGAGTGCCCAGGTAACACTGCCAAAAAGGAAACAGAAATAATTTAAGAGCCAAAGAATAAGGAAGAAATTTGTAGATTCTGTCCTTTGAACATGATATGACAAATTGTACCATGACTCGGAGCAGCCATGGCTACCTATACAAAATCAGTCCAGCCAAAACTATAGCATAGATGGAAAGGAGTTCTCAGAAAGTCATCCCTAACTGAGGAACTTTTTATTGGTAGGTGATAGCTACTTGGGGAGGAATACATGGACAGATGGAAAACATTAATTGTTCTTAGTGAGTCATTGCAAAAAAAAAAGTAAAGATGTGAAGTAGGAAAGGTCATATCTTAGTGGGGTTTGGAATATTGAAAGGGAGACATGGAGGGTACATATGTTCTCATTTAATTGTATACAAGTATAAAATTCTCAAAGGATAAATTTAAAAAGAAAAGTATAACCACCAAGAAGAAGGACAAGAACTCTTTTTTCTAGTCTCTGTAAGAAAACGAGATGCCGATTTTGTTGATCACCAACTAATAAGTGACTGCTGATCTCCTAACTTCTTACAAAATTTTTCCACTAGTTCATCCCAGCATTTATAAACTTTGAAGATTGCTTTCTCTGTGAATTATTATTTTTTCCTTTAGTAAAAATATCACAAAATGGAAACATGTATTTGGACACAAGAATGTAACTGATATCAGGCTTAATGATTCCTTGAAAAGAACAGATGGTGTGGGTGAAAATTATTTTAAAAGTGTTTTCAAGAAGCTGAAAATATAATACACAGAACTACTATTCTGTAGCTCTGTAGGAGATGCATAAAACAAACGCCACATTCACTGAGGGGACCCTTCATAATGGTGATGGTTAACAATGGCATAGTATCAGTCCAGCTCATGCCAAAGTAGAAATAAGAATTGGGGTACTGAGAGATAAGATTTTAAAGGAAAGGGTATTGGAGAGATGACAGTTGCATGGAAGGAGGGCACATTTATTGATCCAGGGAAGTGTTCTGAGCTATTTCCCAAAAGCAAGACTGAGAAAAAAAAAAAAAAAAAGCCAGAGCAGGACTGTAAGGTATAACATGGCATCTCTGGAGCTGAAAGGTGAACAAAGCTTTCAGATGTCATACAGATTTGGGAGTTACTGGTTTTCAAATGTGTAAACATCTATCTTGCTGAGTAAACTAGGCATTGGATGGAGGCATAAAAGGGATATAACTAAACAGTGATGAGTGTGTTTTAGGGGAAAAGGCGCATCCCGGGACTAAAGAAAGTAAAAAAAGGATAACTCCTCATTAAAACATTTGAAAAGATTTAAACAATCTTCCAGACTCTGTTGCTTTACTGATTGAAAAACAGGACAGTATAATTCATACTTCCTGCAATATAATTAGCATACTGGTAGACCTGCAAAGAATTCAGAAAGTATCAGTAATGGCCACTGAATGTCTGAAGTGGTCCAGATGGAATTAGCATACACCACCTTTTAAGCAACTACTAAAATTATGTTCAAAGATGTATAGGAAAATAAGGCATGTTGAGTGAATATGAAGACTCAGAGCAGAGAAGGGTCAATTATGAAATGTAATCACATGAAGGAAGTAAAGCTGATTATGTTGGAAATAAGATGCTCACACACACAACTAATTTGATGTAGGAAAATATGATGAGGGAAGTCTAGGAAGATCTTTTGTCATCGTTTTAGAATGAAAAGACATTAATAAATAATTCGACAATGTTCTGTGACCTGTGAGACAATATTTAATGGCTTAAGTTAGTCGTTGCTGCAGTCTTATGGAGAGAAAGAAAACAGGCAAAATGTTCAAAGAAATAACGACTCCCAAATCCACAACTTGGGGAACACATATTTAAGAAAATCAATGAACATGGAAATTTATACATCAACAAAATCTACATACATTATAGGTAACAAACAACCAAAACCAGGCCCTACTCCAAAAATCTAAAATAAAAAGGCAGTCATAAAACATATCTGAGAAAAGGAAACATTACGCACGGGAAAATGACAATACACAAATTATGTCTGAACTCTTATCAGAAAGTATGTAGGGTGTGAGACAATTGAAAGATATTTTAATGTGCTACCTAAAAACAAAGCACTGAATCAACCCCCAGGAAACATTACTCAAAGTCAAAGGCAAAGTAAACATATTTTTGGATCAAAAGAATTGGAAAGAATTCTTTGTCAGAAGACTGGAAGTATGAGATATGACACACAGATTTTTAAAAAAAATGATGCTAAATAGAAAATCAGATCTACACAAAGGGCTGCAAATTATTTGCCATGGTAAATATCTGAGAAACTAGTAAAATAAACTTTATCATTCTTTCTTCATTTTTCAGAAGAACAAATTGATTAATAAAAAAATTACTTCTATTTATTGTAAAGTTAAAAGTAAAATAGAAGCAATGATATCTTCAGTGAGGTGGTATCTTCAGTAAGCACTGGATTCAAATAATTCATAATTTGATTAATAATTTTATAATAATATAAAATTCCCAAATTTATGCAAAGTGAATCAATTCTAAGTAGTCTGTGATAAGTCTGTCTATTTTATCTTGAATATTAGTTATGAGAAACTGACATATAAAATAAAAGTCTAAGAAGGCAGTGTATTTTAATACTGAAAAAATATTGGATATCAATGATGTAATAAAAAGGAAAACACAGTTTGTCTGAAATGGAAAAGATGACAGCAATATGGTTCATTAAAGTTAATTATATGTTGGATATGGAAAGAATACCCAGTGGTTATGACTTGGTCACTGCTCTTATAGAGCATCTACTTTAGTTCACAGCACCCACATTGGGAAGCTTACCATTGCCTGTAATTCCAGTTCCCAGGGATCTAATGCCCTCTTCATGGGCACCTGCACACATATAGTGTATATAAAGACATGCTCACACATAGAAATAAATGTAAATCATTAAACTTAACTTACATTTTTACTAATGTAGACAGAATGAATAATTTATAAAAATTAAAGGATTTGGATGAAAACATGATTGAACTATACTTAAATCAATACACTTTATTATAAAGATATGAAAATTGGACAGATGGGTGTATAGTTCACAAATACAAGCTCAAGGAAGCTGCTATGCCTATCTAAGTTTGGGTGTAGCTAGTAGTTTTAAGAGATATGGATTGCCAGGGGAGAAGATTATAAGGGAAGAAGGAAAATTTACATGCATCTGAGATTGTGAGATTGAGTTAAAACACTGCACCTTGTCCCTTCAGGAAAGCCAAGAAACAGGATAGTAGTTTACATAAACTATCATCAACAACTTATCGTTTGTTTCATTATTTTGTGTTAGATATGTAAAAGAACATCTAAATAGTATAAATTGGTTTGAAAAAATTAGTATATTATTCTATTGGTACTAGTTTGAACTGTTAAATAAGTAGGCTCTATATTACAATGTATTAAACAAATTGATTCATTAAAGAAATAAATCAAGCATACAGCATGATTTTATACACAGGAAAACCTAAAAACTCCAAAAGGCAATTGTTAGGAATGAAAAATAGAGTCAGTGAGTTTGCAGTATATAGTGTCAACATACAAAATTCAGCAGCATTTTTACAAACCAACAATGAAATTGCTGAAAAAGCAGTGAATGGAAGAATTCCATTCAAAATAGTTATAAAATGAAAAACTACATAGGAACAAAATTAACCAATAAGTAAGTGATCTCTGCAGTGAAAGAAATTGTAGAGGACACAGAGCAACTGAAAGCATTCATAGCTGGGAAAAAACAGCAGTACTAAAACATCCACAGTATCCAAAGTGGTTTGCACAGGTTCAGTGCAATTCCAATCAAACTATCAAAGGCCGTCTTCACAGAAATAGAAACAAAAACCACCCTTGAAAATACTGAAGTACAACAAACCTTCAGTAGTCAAAGCTGGAAGCATTGTGAAACATGGCTTCAAAACATACTACAGAGTCAGAAAACAAGACTTCTTGCATGGGTTCAGATTTAAAACAGAAACATAAGAGAAATACTGTAGGGCACTTTGAACTGAGTAGATTTCTTTTAACAACAATTCATATTCAGAATATATAACAACTTAACACTACACTAGTAACAATAAAATCCTCAAACCCAAACCACAACAAAAGTTTTGATTTAAAAATAAGCAAATTATCTCAAGACACTTTCAAAAGAAGATCAGCCAATAGCCATCAGATTTATGAAGAAATGATAACCTTTAACCACCAGGGAAGTGAAAATGAAAGCCACAGGGAGCTAAATATTATTCCAGTTATGTTTATTATCCTCAAAAAGACAAAATGTAACAAGTGTCAGGAAGGGTTCAAAGAAGGGAATTCTTGCGCTCTGTTGGAGGAATGTTAATTACAGTAGGCATTCTGGGAAACCCTATGACAGCTCCCCAAAGCACTATTTACCCATCCATGTAACTCCTTATTGTGAATCCAGAGGAAATGATATCAATGTGGCAAAGAAATATTTTTACTTGCGTATTTACTGTAGCACTTATTCATAATGCCTAGAGATTGGATAAGTAAAATAATAGGAAAAATGTGGTATTTGTGTACAGTGGAAAATAAGGCATAAAAAGGATGCATTTTATTTTCCTTTGAAGTAACAAAGATAGATCTGAAGGACACCTTGTTAAATGAAATAAGCCAGATACAGGAAATCAAATATAGCATTGGTCTCACTGATAAATAATGTACAAGTTAAAAAGTTGGCTTTATGCAAGTAGACAGAGGAATAGTGGTTACCAGGACCTGTTAAGAGTATAGAAGACAGAACAGAAACAGATTGCATGAGAGTATAGGGTGTAGTTGGAAAGGAGGATTAACTTCCACTGTGTTGCAGCACAGTATGATATCTATGGTAGAAAACAATTAACCATGTATTTCAAAATAGATACTAATGACTTTTAAATGTTTCTGACATAAAGGAAAAATAATTGTTTGAGGTCATGGATATGCCAGTTTGTCTGCACTGATTGCTACACAAAATTGGTTTGGTTTTTTTTTTTTTTTTTTTTTTTGTCTTATAACTACATACAATTTTTATTTGTCCGTTAACTTATTTTTAAAAAAACAAGTAAGCCAAGACTTTGGATTTTGATGGTTTGACTTTTACTAGATCATAAGGACTATTGTCACTGTATTTGCCCATTCCTTCTCCAAATTAGGGAAATAATAAATTTTTGCATACAATATCTAGCTCTTTGTAAATTAATTTAAAATGGGAAGCAGTTCATTAATATTTTTATAGAAAGAAGAATCATTTCTCTTGGAATAATGACTGCCCAGAGAAACCATCTCATAATTACTCCAATGGAAATGTTTGCTCTTAGAAAGAGATTAGGATGGGTAAAGTTTGGAGCTGGTTGGAATTAAATAACCACATTAGAGACGATGAAGTCAAATTTGAAGCATCATTTACAGGCATTACCTCTCCTTGGCATTTCTTCTTTCAAATACGTTTCTGATCAGATGACTTAGTCCTCCATGAAATTCCTGACATGCTGGTTTCACTATTCACATCTCATCATAAGATTTGCATTACCGCATGAAATATGATGTTGGATATATTTATATGAAAATCTGCAATTGTTGGCTCAGGTTTTATTGGCTATTTGTTCAGGGTTACTGTCTTCAATAATAACTATAATTAGGAATGAAAATGACAGGGCCAACTTTATATTCTAGCTCTTTGGTTTTTTTTCCTAATAAAACAGGGGTCTACTTCAAGTAAAAAGTTACGGAGTTTTATCTGCAAACAGTTCCTATTTCCTAAATGTCTGTAAACACTGATAAACTCTGACATGTGAGATGATCTTACAATTTCAACTACACTGGATCCAGTCTCTGAGTGTAAAAGTGGACAGGAAGAGGGAAGCAATGGGGTGAGGTGAGAATTATGTATGCCTGGAAGCCAGCTCCCAGACCTGCTACTGCAGGCCCTAGCCTGGGGAAATAAAACGGACACTCACTGTTCATCATGTTTCAAGACCAGAATGTAAGATGAAAACCATTACTACCTCTCAGGATGCAAAGAATGTACAAGAAAGGATTAAATCAATTGAAGATGTTATCTCCATGGGAAAAGGAATTCTAATTAAATTGAAGTCTTTTTAAAAATGGGCTGTCTGTTTCAAAAGACTGATAGAGACGTATATTTGATGAGTCAAGCCGGTCTTTTCAAGGCCCTACTCTGGCTTCTCTTCTATTTATTCTTGTGATTAGAGGGATAAACAGCCCAGAAGGGCTTCCTATCTACCAGATCCAACCAACTGGTCTTAACAATCACTTCTGGGCTTACAGATAATTCTTGTATCAAATAAGTTGATAAAAGACACTAAGAATTAGTAGGATTGGACTAGGGTCTTACACACTGCATTTGTCAAAGCACTACCAAGCCCTACTGCACCCAGCATGTGTGGCCATCGAAGGAAACCCAGAAATTCATGGCACTGACTTCGCTTGTAATGAACAGATAAAATGGCATGCTGTCAAGAGACAAACGGAACAATGAAAGAAAGAAAACAACTTAGAATTGACTGAAAGTCAATGAGGGGGTATTGTGGAGGGTATTGGGAGCCCTCCCAATACCCTGTATTTACTGTAACAGTACGGTTTGGAAGAACTTTGATTCTTCAGGATTACATTAAGCTATAGTAATGTATATATATATGTATATTACATTTTTTAAAGCAGAACTTGAAGGTTTTTATATCTGGGAAGTTAAAAGATGATCAAAATTATAGCTGAGAAAGTGAATGAGAGTTTCCTATGAGAGAGCATCACACACTAAGCACCGATCTGTGAGGACAGGGGTGATAATGCTACTGAGGCAGAGCAAGAGTTCTATTACCACAAATACTTCTGTGGTTCGGAGCAGTTGAAATGAGAGCCGAGGAGGCCCTGAATGTGAGAAGTAAGAGTGTGCAAAAATGCGATGTGTTTAGAGGTCACTGAGAGAAACACCTTTCGGAATTACAGGCCACTGATGCTTTTACTGGTGTTAGTAACACATTTATCCAAGTTCTCTCTGAGTGTGGTTCTGATTGCATTGGAGCTGGTGTCAGATCCGCCCCATGAGGGACCCAAAGTAAAGAGGTGTTTTTTTTTTCAATCTATTCTTTATTTAACTACATTTTAAATATTTATGTTTCTTTTTATTATAATTTATTTAATTTGTATCCTGACTGAGTCTATGGGTTACATCTGAGCAGGGGTTTTAGGTCTTTTCCATGCATTGTCCTTGGTTGGGATATCATTCTCTTCAGGGTCCTCAGGGCTTGTTTTTATGGCTCTGTTGGTCTCCTTTTGGAGATCCTGCGCTGCTCCCCTCCTCCCCAGGTCTTTCTATCTCCCCCTTCTTTCATAAGATTCCCTGCACTCAGCCCAAAGTTTGGCTATGAGTCTCAGCCTCTGTTTAGACATCTTGATCAGTAGAGTCTTTCAGAGGCTGTCTGAGGTAGGCCCCTGTCCTGTACCCTCTCTTCTTTTGCTTCTGATGTCTATCGCATTTGTCCTTCTTAATGAGGACTGAGCATCTTACCCAGAGTCCTCCTTGTTTATCTTCTTTAGGAGTGTAGATTTTAATATGTTTATCCTATATTATATGGCTAATATCCACTAATGAGTGAGTACATACCATGTGTATCCTTCTGCTTCTGGGTTACCGCACTCAAGATGATCTTTAGTTTTAATGGCTTTCATTGTGTTTGAGGTATCCTTGCTAGGTGAAGGCATCTTATCTCACATTTAAAGGGATTTGAACAATGAACTAATGAAGGTCATTGCTCACTGATTAAGGAAACATAAGTCACTTTGCTCTTCATGTAATTTTTCTGTCCTAAAGTGAAATCATATTGAACTTCAGGTAAAGTGAGACCCCTTCCTCCCAGCTTTCTGGTTTCCCAGGTAGAGTGAGAGCCCCCTCTAGTTGTGTTATTTCCCTAGGTAGGGCAAGAGCTCCCATTTATTTTTCTTACAACTCTTGGGAAAAAAATAACTAGTTGTCATTTTGAAAAGCCCCCATACAATATGGATTGAGTTCCCCATGAGTCAAATTCAAGAACTTTCATTCTTCAGGATTACATTAAGCTATAGTAAAAAGAAACTTGAATACAGTGGCTATACCAGAAAATAATATTTGTTTTGTTTTTTTGTTTGTGTGTTTGTTTTTTACCTAACAGGGAGACTGTGGGACTCTGCTTTAGTCTTCTCATCTTAGTGTGTGATACCGGTCCTTAGATATATAGGAAGACTCGTGTGTCAGTGCTATAGATAGTAATGGATCACTATGTTTGCATGTTGGGTGGATAAAAGGGCATGGCTAAGGACAATAGAGCATACCTCATCTGAACAAGTCCTCATCATTATATATAAAGAAAAACAATGTTTTATGTGAGGAACATATATATCCATACGGCATATCTACCTCTCATAGATGACCATGATTATATAATTGGGTGCATTGTTTTACCTCAAACAAAAGAGAGTTTACTTAGCAAAGAAGTAGGGAGAATGGTCTATCTTGACTAACAGGGTTAATGAAATGCATTTCTCAAGAGCCTTATGTTAGTGTGGTTTGCACGTTTTCCCTAAAGGTCTCTATATTAGGAACTTAGGGTCCGAGAGGTACTGTTGAGTGATGGTGGGCTTCTTAAAAGGCGGAGTAAAGTGGGAAGAGCTTGGATAATTAGAGACAATGTCTAAGGCACTAATTAATGTAGGTCACGTGGGATGCCGGTTCCCTCAAGAATGAGTGGTAAGGAGAGATAAATAGACCCTTTAGTTTCCAAGTTCCTGTTTCAACCTGTGGTCTCTATGTGCTTCAAAGATTGTGATGCTACTATCTCAAGGCCTCATGGGAGGTCAAACAAATGGTGACATCCAATCCTGGAATATTACCATTCCAAACTGCGAGCTAAATAGACTTCTCTATACAGTACATAGTCTCAGATGTTTTGTTATAGCGATGTAAAATGAGATGATACAGTAGGCATCGCCTATGAGAATTTTATGCAGCAGATAGATAAACAATGGTTTGCAAAAGTGAGAACCATGCCATCGCTTCAACCTAGAATAGTCCCTTGGTGTCAGAGCTGTGGCATCTAGCCTAGCCCTCTTTCTCAAACGCTTCAACAGTCTTGCTGTTTTTTTCCAGGAAGATTTACATGTTTTTCTTTTAGAATTTTTATCTCCACATTATTATTTATCTTGTTGAATTAGCATAAATCTTCCTGAGTTTTGGTACTACATCCTCTAATCTCCTTTTATTTAT
Organism: Meriones unguiculatus; assembly: GCF_030254825.1. Taxonomy (NCBI): domain Eukaryota; kingdom Metazoa; phylum Chordata; class Mammalia; order Rodentia; family Muridae; genus Meriones; species Meriones unguiculatus. Next base: position 26,214,703 of record NC_083365.1, read on the forward strand.
ATGTAGATACTCAGTAAAAATGCCAGGGCAATTATTTTATAAATTTAAAGTAATCTAAGCATTCATGTATATTGGGGTCATAAATCATGAGAACTATGATATGGAAGTAATTCTAAAACTTTATTTGGCAAAAAAAAAGTTAAAGAAAGGTTATTGTGGCAGGGGTGAACTTGTAGCATGTGATGGAATTGTATGATAAAAGTGATTATGGCAGTAGTGAGTAAATGTACAAAGTACATTGTTTCTTTTGACCATGGACTTGATGGAAGTGGAAAAGAAGGAGGTTTTAGCACATAGCTAACAATTTAAATATCTGCTAGATACTTAGGAAATAACATATTTAATCTGAGAGCCAGTAAAAACAATTATAGACCCCCTCACAGAAAACATCATAAGAACATTATATCTTAAGAAGATTAAGCAGTAAAGTGTATAATTAATAAAATTTGAAAAGAAAAAAATGTAGGGGTAAAAGGACCACATAGGGCATGATTAAAGTCCAAAGGGGAGGTCTTAGGGAGGGCAGCTTCTCTTCAAAGGCCTTAGATTAGAAGCGCAGTCTCAATTTCTTTTTGAGGGCATACTGACAGCTTCAAAAGGCATCCTAGTCGCCTCCTAAATTCCCCAAGGAATCCCAAGCATTTTTCTAAACACTGCAAATCAGTTAAGAAAGAATTACTCTTTCCAAACACAGAGGAAAAATTCAAAGTGTTAGTGTACAGAAAAAAAATTAACTTTATTTTGAAGTTATTTATTTGCTTTTGGAAGTAGCCCAGTTCTCTGAAAATTCACCCCTGCAGTGAATTTTATGATACAGTGGTTTTATGATCTGAAAATTCTTGGAAGCAGTTCGTGTTCTTCATAACACAATCTATTTCCTCTTTCATACTAATAGTTTTTACATTGAAATAAGATAATAGGCTTTTTTTTCCTTTCTGCATTATTGATAGTGATAGATTTAACTAGTGCTACAGCAACCGACAGAACCCATGCACATGCGGTTTTCCGAAATCTCTCACGAGGTAGTTTGACAGCTCGCAACAAACAAACAAGGAATAAAAAGTGGTAAGTGTTCTTCTACTAGCTGATTATGTAGTAATGAGTGGACAGAATCTAAATCTGCACAAGAATTATTATCTCCCCTGTTAGACTGACAGCAAACAAGTAAGGAGATGAGTAATAAATTGTGACATGTTAAAAAGGGTGGACAGAAGTTTGAAACACAGTAATATGGTGTGTGGCGAAGTGTGTGAGGATTAGGCATGTCTAGAGAGGTCGTATTGAAGTGCAGACTGAAGATAAAATGCAAATAGTCACTGAGCTGCCATGGGCTACTTCTGTGCAGGGGTTCCAGGTTATCTCCATGCATGGTCCTTGGTTGGAATATGAGTCTCAGGAAAGACCCCTGTGCTCAAATTTTCTGGTTCTGTTGCTCTCCTTGTGGACCTCCTGTCCTCTCCAGCTCTTACTATTATTTCCCACTTCTTTCATAAGATTCCCTGCATTCTGCCCAAAGTTTGGCCATAAGTCTCAACATCTGCTTTGATAGTCTGCAGGGCAGAGCCTTTCAGAGGCCCTCTGTGTGAGGCTCCTAACTTGTTTCCTATTTTCTTCTTCTTCTGGTATCCATCCTCTTTGCCTTTCGGAGTGGGGATTGAGCATTTTAGCCAGAGTCCTCCCTGATCACCTACCCCTGAGGGAGAGCAGCCTTACCAGGCCACAGAGGAAGACAAGGCAGCCACTCCTGATGAGACCTAACAGACTAGGATCAAAAGGAAGAAAAAGAAACCCTCCCCTACCAGTGGACATGGGGAGGGGAGTGTGTGGAGAAGGGGGAAAAAGGGAGAAATTGTGAGGGAGGAGGGAGGGAACTAGAGGAGGGATACAAGGTAAATAAAGTATAATTAAAAATAAAAATGGAAAAAAGTGAACAAATTGTAATAAATAAAAAGTAATAAGATTTAAAAATGCAAATAGTCAACAACTAGCAGAAAAAATAGCATATTTAGAAGTCTTAAGTTTTTGTATTTCTAAAGTCTTACCTAAAGATGGGGCGGAAAAGAATTATATTGAAGACTTAAAGAAAACAATTCATAAGGGCCCAGAAACAATGAAGGGCAAACAGCAAAGTGGCAAAGGAAGATGTCCCTTTTGGTGATGAGGGGAAGGCATGGAGGACTGGCAATATACACAATGAATAACGAGAGCTACACAGAAATGCACAAGAAGGAAACGTGGCCCTGTGTGATGGAGGCATTCCGGGAAAGCACAACCAAGCAGAAAGCTAGTTGAACAACCTCTACCTCTTCTCAGTATCTGGCTTCATAATATTTTGCTTCTTAATGGCCAAACCCAGCTGAAAGGCAGATGGCCAGGGAGACCTGCTTCTACAGCCCACTACATGCTCCTCATAGAGTGATGAAAACTGGGTAGTCAACAGGAGGGCAAGCCCCGATCATCTACCATAGAAAAACGATTAGAATTTCTGAGAGAATTAAGTATGTGCTTAAGTAGCTTGCAAAACCGAGCCTTACAGAAGCTCAATCGCACCGTGGGTGCTATGTTGAAGTTGGTAGAGTCTTCAGGAGGAAGGGGCTTCATGGCAGAAATAGGCCATGGATATGACATGTGAAGGTTAGACTTGCTTCTGTTTCCTCCATGCTTTTTTCTCCTTCCTGGTCTATACCATGTGAAGCTGCTGTGGGCTGAGGCCCTTCTACTTCTATGCCTTTTCCACCAGGATAGACTGAAATCTTGCTGGGACTGTTAACCAAAATAAGTCTGTTCTCTAAGCTATTTCTCACATGACTAAACCACATAAGTAGTTATGTAAATTCAAGCACAAAGAAAAATATGCTCATCATAGATACAAAACTCAAAAAGACAAAAGGAGAAATGGGAACAATGACACCAATGCAACAAAAATAAAATAGACAGTAAAATGGCACACAAACACCTATTTATAATACATCCTTAAATGTAGGCTGAAGACTCCAAATAGAAAGCAGAAAGTGTACATCACCTATCTGGGCAAATTTTAATCTACTAACACAGATCAAAAAGGCTAAAACAGTTTTTAAGAAGTCTTGCTAGTGCAGCTCTCATGTGTATATTTATACGTAATAGCTATATTGCAGTAAATTTAGTTTTATTGTTTCATTTCTTGAGGTTATGATTCCTTCATTTCCTCTCACGTTTTCTCCTCCTAAACTGTCCCGTCTATTTTTCCTTGCTTTCCTTCAAATTTATGGTCTTTGTTTTCATTCATTGTTGGTATGTGTGTATATGTATGCATACGTATTCCCAAATACAAGACGCACCGTTTGTATAATGCTACTTGTATGTATGTTTTCAGTGCCGAACATTGATACTGGATAGGCAATTAGCCTATTCTTTCCAGAGGAAGAGTATTTCTCTACCTTTCAGTGTTTCTTAGTTACCTGTAGTCCTTTCTGTAGTGTTGAGGCCTCTTGGGCTTTTCTGTGCCCACTCTGGCATGGTTATGGTGCTTGTCTTTGTCCAATTATGTTGTTTAAACTTTATGGCTGCATCTTCTGACACTCCAAGAAGACACAGTCTCATCGCAAAATTCCTGATTCTCTGTCTCCTACCGCTTGTTCTGTCCCCTCTTTCTCAGTGTTTCCTGAACCTGAGGTGCAGGAGTATTTTGTAGGTGTATCCATTGCGATGGGCTCCCCAACTTTGCACGTTCATCGGTTATGTGTTTTGGCCTCCATCTGTTGTAAGAGAAGGTTGCTTGATGATGAGGGAGAAATACACTTGCCTGTGAGCATAAGGACAAATTGTAGTCAGGGATTATGCTGGTTTAGTACAGCGGCAGTTGTAGATTCTCCACCAAGATCCATGAATTCTATAGTGAGCTTCTTAACCATGTTAGTGTTGGACTAAGCAAAGGCAAAGTCTCAGTGAATGACAAAGACAGTGAATGATGGACTGTCCAGGATGAGTTCCAGCGCTCTTGGCATGATCCAGAGGTTGTTTTCCACAGCAATGTAGAAAAGAAGATCCATAAAGGAAGAAAAGCACATCA